>NW_027446660.1:0-49174 GCF_038048845.1 Mixophyes fleayi | reverse complement strand
TGAATCATGAATTATGAATCATGAATCATGAATTGAATCATGAATCATGAATGAAATCATGAATCATGAATCGAATCATGAATCATGAAATGAATCATGAATTGAATCATGAATTGAATCATAAATCATGAATCATGAATTGAATCATGAATCATGAATCGAATCATGAATCATGAATTGAATCATGAATCATGAATTAAATCATGAATCATGAATCATGAATCATGAATTGAATCATGAATCATGAATCATGAATTAAATCATGAATCATGAATCGAATCATGAATCATGAATTGAATCATGAATCATGAATCATGAATTGAATCATGAATCATGAATCATGAAATGAATCATGAATCATGAAATGAATCATGAATCATGAATTGAATCATGAATCATGAATCATGAATTGAATCATGAATCATGAATCGAATCATGAATCATGAATTAAATAATGAATCATGAATTGAATCATGAATCATGAATCGAATCATGAATCATGAATCATGAATTGAATCATGAATCATGAATTGAATCATAAATTGAATCATAAATCATAAATCATGAATTGAATCACGATTCATGAATCATGAATTATGAATTATGAATCGAATCATGAATCATGAATTATGAATCATGAATCATGAATCATGAATCGATTCATGAATCATGAATCGATTCATGAATCATGAATCATGAATCGATTCATGAATCATGAATCATGAATCGATTCATGAATCATGAATCATGAATCGAATCATGAATCATGAAATGAATCATGAATTGAATCATGAATTGAATCATAAATCATGAATCATGAATTGAATCATGAATCATGAAATGAATCATGAATTGAATCATGAATTGAATCATAAATCATGAATCATGAATTGAATCATGAATCATGAATCGAATCATGAATCATGAATTGAATCATGAATCATGAATCATGAATCATGAATCATGAATCATGAATCATGAATTGAATCATAAATCATGAATTGAATCATGAATCATGAATTGAATCATGAATCATGAATCGAATCCTGAATCATGAATCATGAATTGAATCATGAATCATGAATTGAATCATGAATCATGAATCATGAATTGAATCATAAAATTGAATCATAATCATAAATCATGAATTAAATAATGAATCATGAATCATGAATTGAATCATGAATCATGAATCAAATCATGAATCATGAATTGAATCATGAATCATGAATTGAATCATGAATCATGAATTGAATCATGAATCATGAATCATGAATCGAATCATGAATCATGAATTGAATCATGAATCATGAATCGAATCATGAATCATGAATCATGAATCGAATCATGAATCATGAATCATGAATCGAATTATGAATCATGAATTGAATCACAAATCATGAATTGAATCATGAATCATGAATCATGAATCATGAATCGAATCATAACTTATGAATCATGAATCATGAATTGAATCATAAATTGAATCATAAATCATAAATCATGAATTAAATAATGAATCGAATCATGAATAATGAATTGAATCATGAATCATGAATTGAATCATGAATCATGAATTGAATCATGAATCATGAATCATGAATCGAATCATGAATCATGATTCGAATCATGAATCATGAATCATGAATCGAATCATGAATCATGAATTGAATCATGAATCATGAATTGAATCATGAATCATGAATCATGAATCATGAAATAAATCATAAATTATGAATCATGAATCATGAATTGAATCATGAATTGAATCATAAATCATGAATCATGAATTGAATCATGAATCATAAATCGAATGATGAATCATGAATTGAATCATGAATCATAAATCATGAATCGAATCATGAATCATGAATTATGAATCGAATCATGAATCATGAATTGAATCATAAATCATGAATCATGAATTGAATCATGAATCATAAATCGAATCATGAATCATGAATTGAATCATGAATCATGAATCATGAATTGAATCATGAATAATGAATCATGAATTGAATCATGAATCATGATTCGAATCATGAATTGAATAATAAATCATGAATCATGATGTGAATCATGAATCATGAATCGAATCATGAATCATGAATCATGAATTGAATCATGAATTGAATCATGAATCATGAATCATGAATCGAATCATGAATCATGAATCATGAATTGAATCATGAATTGAATCATGAATCATGAATCATGAATTAAATCATGAATCATGAATCATGAATCAAATCATGAATCATGAATCGAATCATGAATTATGAATCATGAATCATGAATTGAATCATGGATCATGAATCGAATCATGAATCATGAATCGAATCATGAATTATGAATCATGAATCATGAATTGAATCATGAATTGAATCATGAATCATGAATCGAATCATGAATCGAAACATGAATCATGAATTGAATCATGAATCATGAATTGAATCATGAATTATGAATCGAAACACGAATAATGAAATGAATCATGAATCATGTAACGAATCATAAATCAATAATCATGAATCGAATCATGAATCATGAATTGAATCATGAATCATGAATTGAATCATAAATCATGAATTGAATCATGAATCATGAATCATGAATCATGAATCATGAATCGAATCATGAATTATGAATCATGAATCATGAATTGAATCATGAATTGAATCATGAATCATGAATCGAATCATGAATCATGAATCGAAACATGAATCATGAATTGAATCATGAATCATGAATTAAATAATAAATCATGAATCATGAATTGAATCATGAATCATGAATCGAATCATGAATCATGAATCATGAATTGATTCATAAATTGAATCATAAATCATAAATCATGAATTGAATCATGAATCATGAATCATGAATTGAATCATGAATCATGAATCAAATCATGAATCATGAATTAAATAATGAATCATGAATCATGGATTGAATCATGAATCATGAATCGAATCATGAATCATGAATTAAATAATGAATCATGAATCATGAATTGAATCATGAATCATGAATCGAATCATGAATCATGAATTAAATAATGAATCATGAATCATGATTTGAATCATAAATCATGAATCTAATCATGAATCATGAATCGAATCATGAATCATGAATTGAATCATGAATCATGAATCGAATCATGAATCATAAATCATGAATTATGAATCATGAATCGAATCATGAATCATGAATTGAATCTTGAATCATGAATAGAATCTTGAATCATGAATCATGAATCGAATCATGAATCATGAATTGAATCTTGAATCATGAATTGAATCTTGAATCATAAATCATGAATTATGAATCATGAATCGAATCATGAATCATGAATTGAATCATAAATCATGAATCATGAATTGAATCATGAATCATGAATCGAATCATGAATCATGAATTGAATCATGAATCATGAATCATGAATCATGAATCGAATCATGAATCATGAATTGAATCATGAATCTTGAATTGAATCATGAATCATGAATCATGAATCATGAATTGAATCATGAATCATGAATCATGAATTGAATCATGAATCATGAATTGAATCATGAATCATGAATCATGAATTGAATCATGAATCATGAATTGAATCATGAATCATGAATTGAATCATGAATCATGAATTGAATCATGAATCATGAATCATGAATTGAATCATGAATCATGAATCATGAATTGAATCATGAATCATGAATCAAATCATGAATCATGAATTAAATAATGAATCATGAATCATGAATTGAATCATGAATCATGAATCGAATCATGAATCATCAATTAAATAATGAATCATGAATCATGATTTGAATCATAAATCATGAATCTAATCATGAATCATGAATCGAATCATGAATCATGAATTGAATCATGAATCATGAATCGAATCATGAATCATGAATCGAATCATGAATCATAAATCATGAATTATGAATCATGAATCGAATCATGAATCATGAATTGAATCTTGAATCATGAATTGAATCTTGAATCATGAATCATGAATCATGAATTGAATCATGAATTATGAATCATGAATCATGAATTGAATCATGAATCATGAATGAAATCATGAATCATGAATCGAATCATGAATCATGAAATGAATCATGAATTGAATCATGAATTGAATCATAAATCATGAATCATGAATTGAATCATGAATCATGAATCGAATCATGAATCATGAATTGAATCATGAATCATGAATTAAATCATGAATCATGAATCATAAATCATGAATTGAATCATGAATCATGAATCATGAATTAAATCATGAATCATGAATCGAATCATGAATCATGAATTGAATCATGAATCATGAATCATGAATTGAATCATGAATCATGAATCATGAAATGAATCATGAATCATGAATTGAATCATGAATCATGAATCGAATCATGAATCATGAATTAAATAATGAATCATGAATTGAATCATGAATCATGAATCGAATCATGAATCATGAATTAAATAATGAATCATGAATTGAATCATGAATCATGAATCGAATCATGAATCATGAATTAAATAATGAATCATGAATTGAATCATGAATCATGAATCATGAATTGAATCATGAATCATGAATTGAATCATAAATTGAATCATAAATCATAAATCATGAATTGAATCACGATTCATGAATCATGAATTATGAATTATGAATCGAATCATGATTCATGAATTATGAATCATGAATCATGAATCATGAATCGATTCATGAATCATGAATCATGAATCGATTCATGAATCATGAATCATGAATCGAATCATGAATCATGAAATGAATCATGAATTGAATCATGAATTGAATCATAAATCATGAATCATGAATTGAATCATGAATCATGAAATGAATCATGAATTGAATCATGAATTGAATCATAAATCATGAATCATGAATTGAATCATGAATCATGAATCGAATCATGAATCATGAATTGAATCATGAATCATGAATCATGAATTGAATCATGAATCATGAATCGAATCCTGAATCATGAATCATGAATTGAATCATGAATCATGAATTGAATCATAAATTGAATCATAAATCATAAATCATGAATTAAATAATGAATCATGAATCATGAATTGAATCATGAATCATGAATCAAATCATGAATCATGAATTGAATCATGAATCATGAATTGAATCATGAATCATGAATTGAATCATGAATCATGAATCATGAATCGAATCATGAATCATGAATTGAATCATGAATCATGAATCGAATCATGAACCATAAATCATGAATCGAATCATGAATCATGAATCATGAATCGAATTATGAATCATGAATTGAATCACGAATCATGAATTGAATCATGAATCATGAATCATGAATCATGAATCGAATCATAACTTATGAATCATGAATCATGAATTGAATCATAAATTGAATCATAAATCATAAATCATGAATTAAATAATGAATCGAATCATGAATCATGAATTGAATCATGAATCATGAATTGAATCATGAATCATGAATTGAATCATGAATCATGAATCATGAATCGAATCATGAATCATGATTCGAATCATGAATCATGAATCGAATCATGAATCATGAATCATGAATCATGAATCGAATCATGAATCATGAATTGAATCATGAATCATGAATTGAATCATGAATCATGAATCATGAATCATGAAATAAATCATAAATTATGAATCATGAATCATGAATTGAATTATGAATTGAATCATAAATCATGAATCATGAATTGAATCATGAATCATAAATCGAATGATGAATCATGAATTGAATCATGAATCATAAATCATGAATCGAATCATGAATCATGAATTATGAATCGAATCATGAATCATGATTTGAATCATGAATCATGAATTGAATCATGAATCATGAATCATAAATCGAATCATGAATCATGAATTGAATCATGAATCATGAATCATGAATTGAATCATGAATAATGAATCATGAGTTGAATCATGAATCATGATTTGAATCATGAATTGAATAATAAATCATGAATCATGATGTGAATCATGAATCATGAATCGAATCATGAATCATGAATCATGAATTGAATCATGAATTGAATCATGAATCATGAATCATGAATCGAATCATGAATCATGAATCATGAATTGAATCATGAATTGAATCATGAATCATGAATCATGAATTAAATCATGAATCATGAATCATGAATCAAATCATGAATCATGACTCGAATCATGAATTATGAATCATGAATCATGAATTAAATCATGAATCATGAATCGAATCATGAATCATGAATCGAATCATGAATTATGAATCATGAATCAAGAATTGAATCATGAATTGAATCATGAATCATGAATCGAATCATGAATCATGAATCGAAACATGAATCATGAATTGAATCATGAATCATGAATTGAATCATGAATTATGAATCGAAACACGAATAATGAAATGAATCATGAATCATGAAACGAATCATAAATCAATAATCATGAATCGAATCATGAATCATGAATTGAATCATGAATCATGAATTGAATCATAAATCATGAATTGAATCATGAATCATGAATCATGAATCATGAATCGAATCATGAATTATGAATCATGAATCATGAATTGAATCATGAATTGAATCATGAATCATGAATCGAATCATGAATCATGAATCGAAACATGAATCATGAATTGAATCATGAATCATGAATTGAATCATGAATTATGAATCAAAACACGAATAATGAAATGAATCATGAATCATGAAACGAATCATAAATCAATAATCATGAATCGAATCATGAATCATGAATTGAATCATGAATCATGAATTGAATCATGAATCATGAAACGAATCATAAATCAATAATCATGAATCGAATCATGAATCATGAATTGAATCATGAATCATGAATTGAATCATAAATCAAGAATTGAATCATGAATCATGAATCATGAATCATGAATCATGAATTGAATCATGAATCATGAATCGAATCATGAATCATGAATCATGAATCGAATTATGAATCATGAATTGAATCATGAATCATGAATTGAATCATGAATCATGAATCGAATCATGAAACATGAATTTAATCATGAATCATGAATTGAATCATGAATCATTAATTGCATCATGAATTATGAATTGAATCATGAATCATTAATCATGAATTAAATCATGAATCATGAAATGAATCATGAATTGAATCATGAATCATGAATCATGAATTGAATCATGAATCATGAATCATGAATTGAATCATGAATCATGAAATGAATCATGAATTGAATCATGAATCATGAATCAAATCATGAATCATGAATTGAATCATGAATCATAAATTGAATCATAATTCATGAATCGAATCATGAATCATGAATTGAATCACGAATAATGAATTGAATCATGAACTGAATCATAAATCATGAATCATGAATTGAATCATGAATCATGAATCAAATCATGAATCATGAATTGAATCATGAATCATGAATCATGAATCGAATCATGAATCATGAATTGAATCATGAATCATGAATTGAACCATGAATCATGAATCATGAATTGAATCATTCATCATGAATCATGAATAGAATCATGAATCATGAATCGAATCATGAATCATGAATTGAATCATGAATCATGAATCATGAATTGATTCATGAATCATGAATCGAATCATGAATCATGAATCATGAATCATGAATCGAATCATGAATCATGAA
This sequence comes from Mixophyes fleayi, assembly GCF_038048845.1. NCBI lineage: Eukaryota > Metazoa > Chordata > Amphibia > Anura > Limnodynastidae > Mixophyes > Mixophyes fleayi. The sequence continues at coordinate 41,426 of NW_027446660.1, read as the reverse complement.
TTGAATCATGAATCATGAATTGAACCATGAATCATGAATCATGAATCATGAATTGAATCATTCATCATGAATCATGAATAGAATCATGAATCATGAATCGAATCATGAATCATGAATTGAATCATGAATCATGAATTGAATCATGAATTATGAATCGAAACACGAATCATGAAATGAATCATGAATCATGAAACGAATCATAAATCAATAATCATGAATCAAATCATGAATCATGAATTGAATCATGAGTCATGAATTAAATCATAAATCATGAATTGAATCATGAATCATGAATCATGAATCATGAATCGAATCATGAATCATGAATTGAATCATAAATCATGAATTGAATCATGAATCATGAATCATGAATCATGAATCATGAATCATGAATCGAATCATGAATCATGAATTGAATCATGAATCATGAATCGAATCATGAATCTCGAATCATGAATTGAATCATGAATCATGAATTGAATCATAAATCATGAATCATGAATTGAATCATAAATCATAAATCGAATCATGAATCATAAATTGAATCATGAAACATGAATCATGAATCGTATCATGAATCATGAATCATGAATCGAATTATGAATCATGAATTGAATCATGAATGATGAATTTAATCATGAATCATGAATCGAATCATGAAACATGAATTGAATCATGAATCATGAATTAAATCATGAATCATGAATTGCATCATGAATCATGAATTGAATCATGAATCATTAATCATGAAACGAATCATAAATAAATAATCATGAATCGAATCATGAATCATGAATTGAATCATGAATCATGAATTGAATCATGAATCATGAAACGAATCATAAATCAATAATCATGAATCGAATCATGAATCATGAATTGAATCATGAATCATGAATTGAATCGTAAATCAAGAATTGAATCATGAATCATGAATCATGAATCATGAATCATGAATTGAATCATGAATCATGAATCGAATCATGAATCATGAATCATGAATCGAATTATGAATCATGAATTGAATCATGAATCATGAATTTAATCATGAATCATGAATCGAATCATGAAACATGAATTTAATCATGAATCATGAATTGCATCATGAATTATGAATTGAATCATGAATCATTAATCATGAATTAAATCATGAATCATGAAATGAATCATGAATTGAATCATGAATCATGAATCATGAATTGAATCATGAATCATGAAATGAATCATGAATTGAATCATGAATCATGAATTGAATCATGAATCATGAATCAAATCATGAATCATGAATTGAATCATGAATCATAAATTGAATCATAATTCATGAATCGAATCATGAATCATGAATTGAATCATGAATCATGAATCATGAATCATGAATCGAATCATAAATCAATAATCATGAATCGAATCATGAATCATGAATTGAATCATGAATCATGAATCAAATCATGAATCATGAATTGAATCATGAATCATGAATCATGAATCATGAATCGAATCATGAATCATTTATTGAATCATGAAACATTAATCATGAATCATGAATTGAATCATGAATCATGAATCATGAATTGATTCATGAATCATGAATCGAATCATGAATCATGAATCATGAATCATGAATCGAATCATGAATCATGAATTGAATCATGAATCATGAATTGAACCATGAATCATGAATCATGAATTGATTCATGAATCATGAATCGAATCATGAATCATGAATCATGAATCATGAATCGAATCATGAATCATGAATTGAATCATGAATCATGAATTGAATCATGAATCATGAATCATGAATTGATTCATGAATCATGAATCGAATCATGAATCATGAATCATGAATCATGAATCGAATCATGAATCATGAATTGAATCATTCATCATGAATCATGAATAGAATCATGAATCATGAATCGAATCATGAATCATGAATTGAATCATGAATCATGAATTGAATCATGAATTATGAATCGAAACACGAATCATGAAATGAATCATGAATCATGAAACGAATCATAAATCAATAATCATGAATCGAATCATGAATCATGAATTGAATCATGAATTATGAATCGAAACACGAATCATGAAATGAATCATGAATCATGAAACGAATCATAAATCAATAATCATGAATCGAATCATGAATCATGAATTGAATCATGAATCATGAATTAAATCATAAATCATGAATTGAATCATGAATCATGAATCATGAATCATGAATCGTATCATGAATCATGAATCATAAATCATGAATTGAATTACGAATCATGAATCATGAATTGAATCATGAATCATGAATTGAATCATAAATCATGAATTGAATCATGAATCATGAATCATGAATCATGAATCATGAATCGAATCATGAATCATGAATTGAATCATGAATCATGAATCGAATCATGAATCTCGAATCATATATTGAATCATGAATCATGAATTGAATCATAAATCATGAATAATGAATTGAATCATAAATCATAAATCGAATCATGAATCATAAATTGAATCATGAAACATGAATCATGAATCGTATCATGAATCATGAATCATGAATCGAATTATGAATCATGAATTGAATCATGAATGATGAATTTAATCATGAATCATGAATCGAATCATGAAACATGAATTGAATCATGAATCATGAATTAAATCATGAATCATGAATTGCATCATGAATCATGAATTGAATCATGAATCATTAATCATGAATTAAATCATGAATCATGAAATGAATCATGAATTGAATCATGAATCATGAATCATGAATTGAATCATGAATCATGAAATGAATCATAAATGGAATCATGAATTGAATCATAAATCATAAATCATGAATCATGAATCAAATCATGAATCATGAATCAAATCATGAATCATGAATTGAATCATGAATCATGAATCATGAATCATGAATCGAATCATGAATCATGAATTGAATCATGAATTGAATCATGAATCATGAATCATCAATCATGAATTGAATCATGAATCATGAATCATGAATTGATTCATGAATCATGAATCGAATCATGAATCATGAATCATGAATTGAATCATGAATCATGAATTGAATCATGAATCGAATCATGAATCATGAATCGAATCATGAATCATGAATTAAATAATGAATCATGAATCATGAATCGAATCATGAATCATGAATTAAATAATGAATCATAATTCATGATTTGAATCATAAATCATGAATCTAATCATGAATCATGAATCGAATCATGAATTATGAATTGAATCATGAATCATGAATCATGAATCATGAATCATGAATCGAATCATGAATCTTGAATCGAATCATGAATCATGAATTGAGTCATGAATCATGAATTGAATCATGAATCATGAATCATGTTTTGAATCATGAATCATGAATCATGAATTGAATCATGAATCATGAATCATGTATTGAATCATGAATCATGAATCATGAATTGAATCATGAATCATGAATCATGAATCGAATCATGAATCATGAATTGAATCATGAATCATGAATTGAATCATAAATCATGAATCATGAATTGAATCATGAATCATAAATCGAATCATGAGTCATGAATTGAATCATGAATCATGAATCGAATCATGAATCATGAATCATGAATCGAATCATGAATCATGAATCATGAATTGAATCATTTAATCATGAATCATGAATTGAATCATGAATCGTGAATCGAATCATGAATCATGAATTGAATCATAAATCATGAATTGAATCATGAATCATGAATCATGAATCATGAATCGAATCATAAATCATGAATCATGTATTGAATCATGAATCATAAATCATGAATCATGAATTGAATCATGAAATGAATCATGAATCATGAATTGAATCATAATTTGAATCATGAATCATGAATCATGAATCATGAATCATGAATCGAATCATGAATCATGAATCCTGAATTGAATCATGAATCATGAATTGAATCATGAAATGAATCATGAATCATGAATCATGAATCATGAATCATGAATCATGAATCATGAATCGAATCATGAAATGAATCATGAATCATGAATTGAATCATAATTTGAATCATGAATCATGAATCGAATCATGAATCATGAATCCTGAATTGAATCATGAATCATGAATTGAATCATGAAATGAATCATGAATCATGAATCATGAATCATGAATCGAATCATGAATCATGAATTGAATCATGAATCGAATCATGAATCATGAATCCTGAATTGAATCATGAATCATGAATTGAATCATGAAATGAATCATGAATCATGAATCATGAATCATGAATCGAATTATGAATCATGAATCATGCATTGAATCATGAATCATGAATTGAATCATGAATTGAATCATAAATCATGAATCATGAATTGAATCATGAATCATGAATCGAATCATGAATCATGAATTGAATCATGAATCATGAATCGAATCATGAATCATGAATTGAATCATAAATCATGAATCATGAATTGAATCATGAATCATGAATCGAATCATGAATCATGAATTGAATCATGAATCATGAATCGAATCATGAATCATGAATTGAATCATGAATCATGAATTGAGTCATGAATCATGAATCATGAATTGAATCATGAATCATGAATCATGAATCGAATCATGAATCATGAATCATGAATTGAATCACAAATTGAATCATAAATCATAAATCATGAATTGAATCATGAATCATGAATCGAATCATGAATCATGAATTGAATCATGAATCATGAATTGAATCATGAATTGAATCATAAATCATGAATCATGAATTGAATCATGAATCATGAATCATAAATTGAATCATGAATTATGAATCGAATCATGAATCATGAATTAAATAATGAATCATAATTCATGATTTGAATCATGAATCATGAATTGAATCATGAATCATGAATCATAAATTGAATCATGAATTATGAATCGAATCATGAATCATGAATTAAATAATGAATCATAATTCATGATTTGAATCATAAATCATGAATTTAATCATGAATCATGAATCAAATCATGAATTATGAATTGAATCATGAATCATGAATCATGAATCGAATCATGAATCTTGAATCGAATCATGAATCATGAATTGAATCATGAATCATGAATTGAATCATGAATCATGAATCATGTATTGAATCATGAATCATGAATCATGAATTGAATCATGAATCATGAATCATGTATTGAATCATGAATCATGAATTGAATCATGAATCATGAATCATGTATTGAATCATGAATCATGAATCATGAATTGAATCATGAATCATGAATCGAATCATGAATCATGAATTGAATCATGAATCATGAATTGAATCATAAATCATGAATCATGAATTGAATCATGAATCATAAATCGAATCATGAATCATGAATTGAATCATGAATCATGAATCGAATCATGAATCATGAATCATGAATCAAATCATGAATCATGAATTGAATCATTTAATCATGAATCATGAATTGAATCATGAATCGTGAATTGAATCATGAATCATGAATTGAATCATGAATCATCAATTGAATCATAAATCATGAATTGATTCATGAATCATGAATCATGAATCATGAATTGAATCATGAAATGAATCATGAATTATGAATTGAATCATAATTTGAATCATGAATCATGAATCATGAATCATGAATCATGAATCGAATCATGAATCATGAATCCTGAATTGAATCATGAATCATGAATTGAATCATGAAATGAATCATGAATCATGAATCATGAATCGAATCATGAAATGAATCATGAATCATGAATTGAATCATAATTTGAATCATGAATCATGAATCATGAATCATGAATCATGAATCGAATCATGAATCATGAATCCTGAATTGAATCATGAATCATGAATTGAATCATGAAATGAATCATGAATCATGAATCATGAATCATGAATCATGAATCATGAATCGAATCATGAATCTCGAATCATGAATTGAATCATGAATCATGAATTGAATCATGAATTGAATCATAAATTGAATCATGAATCATTAATTGAATCATGAATCATGAATCATGAATCGAATCATGAATCATGAATCATGAATCATGAATCGAATCATAAATCTCGAATCATGAATTGAATCATGAATCATGAATTGAATCATGAATTGAATCATAAATCATGAATCATGAATTAAATCATGAATCATAAATTGAATCATAATACAAGAATCGAATTATGAATCATGAATTGAATCATGAATCATGAATCAAATCATGAATCATGAATTAAATCATGAATCATAAATTGAATCATAAATCATGAATCATGAATTGAATCATGAATCATGAATCGAATCATGAATCATGAATCGAATCATGAATCATGAATTAAATAATGAATCATGAATCATGAATTGAAGCATGAATCATGAATCGAATCATGAATCATGAATTAAATAATGAATCATGAATCATGAATTGAATCATGAATCATGAATCATGAATTGAATCATGAATCATGAATCATGAATTGAATCATGAATCATGAATCATGAATCATGAATCATGAATCATGAATTGAATCATGAATCATGAATTGAATCATGAATCATGAATTGAATCATGAATCATGAATCATGAATCATGAATTGAATCATGAATCATGAATCATGAATTGAATCATGAATCATGAATCGAATCATGAATCATGAATTAAATAATGAATCATGAATCATGAATCGAATCATGAATCATGAATCGAATCATGAATCATGAATCGAATCATGAATCATGAATCGAATCATGAATCATGAATTAAATAATGAATCATGAATCATGATTTGAATCATAAATCATCAATCTAATCATGAATCATGAATCGAATCATGAATCATGAATTGAATCATGAATCATGAATCGAATCATGAATCATGAATCGAATCATGAATCATGAATTAAATAATGAATCATGAATCATGAATTGAATCATGAATCATGAATCGAATCATGAATCATGAATTAAATAATGAATCATGAATCATGATTTGAATCATAAATCATCAATCTAATCATGAATTATGAATCGAATCATGAATCATGAATTGAATCATGAATCATGAATCGAATCATGAATCATGAATCATGAATCATGAATCATGAATTGAATCTTGAATCATGAATCATGAATCATGAATTGAATCATGAATCATGAAATGAATCATAAATTGAATCATGAATCATGAATTGAATCATGAATCATGAATCAAATCATGAATCATGAATTGAATCATGAATCATGAATCGAATCATGAATTGAATCATAAATCATGAATCATGAATTGAATCATGAATCATGAATCGAATCATGAGTCATGAATTGAATCATGAATCATGAATTGAGTCATGAATCATGAATCATTAATTGAATCATGAATCATGAATCATGAATCGAATCATGAATCATGAATCATGAATTGAATCTCAAATTGAATCATAAATCATAAATCATGAATTGAATCATGAATCATGAATCGAATCATGAATCATGAATTGAATCATAAATCATGAATTGAATCATGAATCATGAATCATGTATTGAATCATGAATCATGAATCATGAATTGAATCATGAATCATGAATCGAATCATGAATCATAAATCGAATCATGAATCATGAATTGAATCATGAATCATGAATCGAATCATGAATCATGAATTGAATCATTTAATCATGAATCATGAATTGAATCATGAATCGTGAATCGAATCATGAATCATGAATTGAATCATGAATCATGAATTGAATCATGAATCATGAATCATGAATCGAATCATGAATTATGAATCATGAATCATGAATCGAATCATGAATCATGAATTGAATCATGAATCATGAATCGAATCATGAATCATGAATCATGAATTGAATCATGAATCATAAATCATGAATTGAATCATAATTCATGAATTGGATCATGAATCATGAATTCAATCATGAATCATGAATCGAATCATGAATCATGAATTAAATAAGGAATCATGAATCATGATTTGAATCATAAATCATGAATCATGAATTGAATCATGAATCATGAATTGAATCACGAATCATGAATCATGAATCATGAATTGAATCATGAATCATGAATCATGATTCATGAATTGAATCATAAATCATGAATCATGATTGAATCATGAATCATAAATTGAATCATGAATCATGAAATGAATCATGAATTGAATCATGAATCATGAATTGAATCATGAATCATGAATTGAATCATGAATCATGAATTGAATCATGAATCATGAAACATGAATCATGAATTGAATCATGAATCATGAATCATGAATTGAATCATGAATCATGAATCGAATCATGAATCATGAATTAAATAATGAATCATGAATCATGAATTGAATCATGAATCATGAATCGAATCATGAATCATGAATTAAATAATGAATCATGAATCATGATTTGAATCATAAATCATCAATCTAATCATGAATCGTGAATCGAATCATGAATCATGAATTGAATCATGAATCATGATCATGAATCGAATCATGAATCATGAATCATGAATCATGAATCATGAATTGAATCTTGAATCATGAATCATGAATCATGAATCATGAATTGAATCATGAATCATGAATCATGAATCATGAATCGAATCATGAATCATGAATTCAATCATGAATCATGAATCATGAATCATCAATCTAATCATGAATCATGAATCGAATCATGAATCATGAATTGAATCATGAATCATGAATCATGAATCATGAATCATGAATCGAATCATGAATCATGAATTGAATCATGAATCATGAATCATGAATTGAATCATGAATCATGAATCATAAATCATGAATCGAATCATGAATCATGAATCGAATCATGAATCATGAATCGAATCATGAATCTTGAATTGAATCATGAATCATGAATTAAATCATGAATCATGAATCATGAATCATGAATTGAATCATGATTATGAATCATGAATTGAATCATGAATCATAAATCGAATCATGAATCAGGAATCATGAATCATGAATCGAATCATGAATCATGAATTGAATCATGAATCATGAATCATGAATTGAATCATGAATCATGAATTGAATCATGAATCATGAATCATGAATTGAATCATGAATCATGAATCGAATCATGAATCATGAATTGAATCATGAAATGAATCATGAATCATGAATCATGAATCATGATCGAATCATGAATCTCGAATCATGAATTGAATCATGAATCATGAATTGAATCATGAATTGAATCATAAATTGAATCATGAATCATGAATTGAATCATGAATCATGAATCATGAATCGAATCATGAATCATGAATCATGAATCATGAATCGAATCATAAATCTCGATCATGAATTGAATCATGAATCATGAATTGAATCATGAATTGAATCATAAATCATGAATCATGAATTAAATCATGAATCATAAATTGAATCATAATACAAGAATCGAATTATGAATCATGAATTGAATCATGAATCATGAATCAAATCATGAATCATGAATAAATCATGAATCATAAATTGAATCATAAATCATGAATCATGAATTGAATCATGAATCATGAATCGAATCATGAATCATGAATCGAATCATGAATCATGAATTAAATAATGAATCATGAATCATGAATTGAAGCATGAATCATGAATCGAATTATGAATCATGAATTAAATAATGAATCATGAATCATGATTTGAATCATAAATCATCAATCTAATCATGAATCATGAATCGAATCATGAATCATGAATCGAATCATGAATCATGAATTGAATCATGAATCATGAATTAAATCATGAATCATGAATCATGAATTGAATCATGAATCATGAATCATGAATTGAATCATGAATCATGAATCATGAATTGAATCATGAATCATGAATCATGAATCATGAATCATGAATCAGAATTGAATCATGAATCATGAATTGAATCATGAATCATGAATGAATCATGAATCATGAATCATGAATCATGAATTGAATCAATGAATCATGAATCATGAATGAATCATGAATCATGAATCGAATCATGAATCATGAATCGAATCATGAATCATGAATTAAATAATGAATCATGAATCATGAATCGAATCATGAATCATGAATCGAATCATGAATCATGAATCGAATCATGAATCATGAATTAAATAATGAATCATGAATCATGATTAGAATCATAAATCATCAATCTAATCATGAATCATGAATCGAATCATGAATCATGATTGAATCATGAATCATGAATCGAATCATGAATCATGAATCGAATCATGAATCATGAATTAAATAATGAATCATGAATCATGAATTGAATCATGAATCATGAATCGAATCATGAATCATGAATTAAATAATGAATCATGAATCATGATTTGAATCATAAATCATCAATCTAATCATGAATTATGAATCGAATCATGAATCATGAATTGAATCATGAATCATGAATCGAATCATGAATCATGAATCATGAATCATGAATCATGAATTGAATCTTGAATCATGAATCATGAATCATGAATTGAATCATGAATCATGAAATGAATCATAAATTGAATCATGAATCATGAATTGAATCATGAATCATGAATCAAATCATGAATCATGAATTGAATCATGAATCATGAATCGAATCATGAATTGAATCATAAATCATGAATCATGAATTGAATCATGAATCATGAATCGAATCATGAGTCATGAATTGAATCATGAATCATGAATTGAGTCATGAATCATGAATCATTAATTGAATCATGAATCATGAATCATGAATCGAATCATGAATCATGAATCATGAATTGAATCTCAAATTGAATCATAAATCATAAATCATGAATTGAATCATGAATCATGAATCGAATCATGAATCATGAATTGAATCATAAATCATGAATTGAATCATGAATCATGAATCATGTATTGAATCATGAATCATGAATCATGAATTGAATCATGAATCATGAATCGAATCATGAATCATAAATCGAATCATGAATCATGAATTGAATCATGAATCATGAATCGAATCATGAATCATGAATTGAATCATTTAATCATGAATCATGAATTGAATCATGAATCGTGAATCGAATCATGAATCATGAATTGAATCATGAATCATGAATTGAATCATGAATCATGAATCATGAATCGAATCATGAATTATGAATCATGAATCATGAATCGAATCATGAATCATGAATTGAATCATGAATCATGAATCGAATCATGAATCATGAATCATGAATTGAATCATGAATCATAAATCATGAATTGAATCATAATTCATGAATTGGATCATGAATCATGAATCATGAATCGAATCATGAATCATGAATCATGAATTGAATCATGAATCATAAATCATGAATTGAATCATAATTCATGAATTGGATCATGAATCATGAATCATGAATTCAATCATGAATCATGAATCGAATCATGAATCATGAATTAAATAAGGAATCATGAATCATGATTTGAATCATAAATCATGAATCATGAATTGAATCATGAATCATGAATTGAATCACGAATCATGAATCATGAATCATGAATTGAATCATGAATCATGAATCATGATTCATGAATTGAATCATAAATCATGAATCATGAATTGAATCATGAATCATAAATTGAATCATGAATCATGAAATGAATCATGAATTGAATCATGAATCATGAATTGAATCATGAATCATGAATTGAATCATGAATCATGAATTGAATCATGAATCATGAAACATGAATCATGAATTGAATCATGAATCATGAATCATGAATTGAATCATGAATCATGAATCGAATCATGAATCATGAATTAAATAATGAATCATGAATCATGAATTGAATCATGAATCATGAATCGAATCATGAATCATGAATTAAATAATGAATCATGAATCATGATTTGAATCATAAATCATCAATCTAATCATGAATCGTGAATCGAATCATGAATCATGAATTGAATCATGAATCATGAATCATGAATCGAATCATGAATCATGAATCATGAATCATGAATCATGAATTGAATCTTGAATCATGAATCATGAATCATGAATCATGAATTGAATCATGAATCATGAATCATGAATCATGAATCGAATCATGAATCATGAATTCAATCATGAATCATGAATCATGAATCATCAATCTAATCATGAATCATGAATCGAATCATGAATCATGAATTGAATCATGAATCATGAATCATGAATCGAATCATGAATCATGAATTGAATCATGAATCATGAATCATGAATTGAATCATGAATCATGAATCATAAATCATGAATCGAATCATGAATCATGAATCGAATCATGAATCATGAATCGAATCATGAATCATGAATTGAATCATGAATCATGAATTAAATCATGAATCATGAATCATGAATCATGAATTGAATCATGAATTATGAATCATGAATTGAATCATGAATCATAAATCGAATCATGAATCAGGAATCATGAATCATGAATCGAATCATGAATCATGAATTGAATCATGAATCATGAATCATGAATTGAATCATGAATCATGAATCATGAATCATGAATTGAATCATGAATCATGAATCATGAATTGAATCATGAATCATGAATCGAATCATGAATCATGAATTAAATAATGAATCATGAATCATGAATTGAATCATGAATCATGAATCGAATCATGAATCATGAATTAAATAATGAATCATGAATCATGATTTGAATCATAAATCATCAATCTAATCATGAATCATGAATCGAATCATGAATCATGAATTGAATCATGAATCATGAATTGAATCATGAATCATGAATCGAATCATGAATTAAATAATGAATCATGAATCATGAATTGAATCATGAATCATGAATCGAATCATGAATCATGAATTAAATAATGAATCATGAATCATGATTTGAATCATAAATCATCAATCTAATCATGAATCATGAATCGAATCATGAATCATGAATTGAATCATGAATCATGAATCATGAATCAAATCATGAATCATGAATCATGAATCATGAATCATGAATCATGAATTGAATCTTGAATCATGAATTGAATCATGAATCATGAATCATGAATCATGAATCGAATCTTGAATCATGAATTCAATCATGAATCATGAATCATGAATCGAATCATGAATCATGAATCATGAATTGAATCACAAATTGAATCATAAATCATAAATCATGAATTGAAAAATGAATCATGAATCGAATCATGAATCATGAATTGAATCATGAATCATGAATCGAATTATGAATCATGAATCATGAATTGAATCATGAATCATGAAATAAATCATGAATTGAATCATTAATCATGAATCATGAATTGAATCATGAATCATGAATCAAATCATGAATCATGAATTGAATCATGAATCATGAATCGAATTATGAATTATGAATCATGAATTGAATCATGAATCATGAATCATGAATCGAATCATGAATCATGAATTCAATCATGAATCATGAATTCAATCATGAATCATGAATCTTAAATTGAATCATGAATCATGAATCAAATCATGAATCATGAATTGAATCATGAATCATGAATCGAATTATGAATCACGAATCATGAATTAAATCATGAATCATGAATTGAATCATGAATTGAATCATAAATCATGAATCATGAATTGAATCATGAATCATGAATCGAATCATGAATCATGAATTGAATCATGAATCATGAATCGAATCATGAATCATGAAATGAATCATGAATCATGAATTGAGTCATGAATCATGAATCATGAATTGAATCATGAATCATGAATCATGGATCAAATCATGAATCATGAATCATGAATTGAATCACAAATTGAATCATAAATCATAAATCATGAATTGAATCATGAATCATGAATCGAATCATGAATCATGAATTGAATCATGAATCATGAATTGAATCATGAATCATGAATCATGAATCATGAATTGAATTATGAATCATGAATCATGAATCATGAATCATGAATTGAATTATGAATCATGAATCATGAATTGAATCATGAATCATGAATCGAATCATGAATCATGAATCATGAATCATGAATCATGAATCGAATCATGAATCATGAATTGAATCATGAATCATGAATTGAATCATGAATCATGAATCATAAATTGAATCATGAATTATGAATCGAATCATGAATCATGAATTAAATAATGAATCATAATTCATGATTTGAATCATAAATCATGAATCTAATCATGAATCATGAATCGAATCATGAATCATGAATTGAATCATGAATCATGAATCATGAATCGAATCATGAATCATGAATCATGAATTGTGAATCATGAATCGAATCATGAATCATGAATTGAATCATGAATCATGAATTGAATCTTGAATCATAAATCATGAATCGAATCATGAATTATGAATCATGAATCATGAATCGAATCATGAATCATGAATTGAATCATTAATCATGAATCGAATCATGAATCATGAATCGAATCATGAATCATGAATCATGAATTGTGAATTGAATCATGAATCATGAATCATGAATCGAATCATGAATCATGAATTGAATCATAAATCATGAATCATGAATTGAATCATGAATCATAAATCGAATCATGAATCATGAATTGAATCATGAATCATGAATCTTGAATCGAATCATGAATCATGAATTGAATCATGAATCATGAATTGAATCATGAATCATGAATCATGTATTGAATCATGAATCATGAATCATGAATTGAATCATGAATCATGAATCATGAATCAAATCATGAATCATGAATTGAATCATGAATCATGAATTGAATCATAAATCATGAATCATGAATTGAATCATGAATCATAAATCGAATCATGAATCATGAATTGAATCATGAATCATGAATCATGAATCGTGAATCGAATCATGAATCATGAATTGAATCATTTAATCATGAATCATGAATTGAATCATGAATCGTGAATCGATTCATGAATCATGAATTGAATCATGAATCATGAATTGAATCATGAATCATGAATTGAATCATAAATCATGAATTGAATCATGAATCATGAATCATGAATCATGAATCGAATCATAAATCATGAATCATGTATTGAATCATGAATTATGAATCATGAATCATGAATTGAATCATGAAATGAATCATGAATCATGAATTGAATCATAATTTGAATCATGAATCATGAATCATGAAATGAATCGAATCATGAATCATGAATCCTGAATTGAATCATGAATCATGAATTGAATCATGAAATGAATCATGAATCATGAATCGAATCATGAAATGAATCATGAATCATGAATTGAATCATAATTTGAATCATGAATCATAAATCATGAATCATGAATCGAATCATGAATCATGAATCCTGAATTGAATCATGAATCATGAATTGAATCATGAAATGAATCATGAATCTAGAATCATGAATCATGAATCGAATCATGAATCTCGAATCATGAATTGAATCATGAATCATGAATTGAATCATGAATTGAATCATAAATCCAATCATGAATCATAAATTGAATCATGAATCATGAATCATGAATCGAATCATCAATCATGAATCATGAATCGAATCATGAATCTCGAATCATGAATTGAATCATGAATCATGAATTGAATCATGAATTGAATCATAAATCATGAATCATGAATTTAATCATGAATCATGAATCGAATCATGAAACATGAATTGAATCATGAATCATGAATTGAATCATGAATCATGAATTGCATCATGAATCATGAATTGAATCATGAATCATGAATTAAATCATGAATCATAAAATAAATCATAATTCATGAATCGAATCATGAATCATGAATTGAATCATGAATCATGAATAAAATCATGAATCATGAATTAAATCATGAATCATAAATTGAATCATAAATCATGAATCATGAATTGAATCATGAATCATGAATCGAATCATGAATCATGAATTGAATCATGAATCATGAATTAAATCATGAATCATGAATCATGAATCATGAATTGAATCATGAATCATGAATCGTGAATTGAATCATGAATCATAAATCGAATCATGAATCATGAATCATGAATCATGAATCGAATCATGAGTCATGAATTGAATCATGAATCATGAATTGAATTATGAATCATGAATCATGAATCACGAATTGAATCATGAATCATGAATCATGAATTGAATCATGAATCATGAATCGAATCATGAATCATGAATTAAATAATGAATCATGAATCATGAATTGAATCATGAATCATGAATCGAATCATGAATCATGAACTAAATAATGAATCATGAATCATGATTTGAATCATAAATCATCATTCTAATCATGAATCATGAATCGAATCATGAATCATGAATCGAATCATGAATCATGAATTGAATCATGAATCATGAATTAAATCATGAATCATGAATCATGAATCATGAATTGAATCATGAATCATGAATCATGAATTGAATCATGAATCATAAATCGAATCATGAATCATGAATCATGAATAATGAATTAAATCATGAATCATGAATTGAATCATGAATCATGAATTGAATCATGAATCATGAATCATGAATCATGAATTGAATCATGAATCATGAATTGAATCATGAATCATGAAATGAATCATGAATTGAATCATGAATCATGAATCATGAATTGAATCATGAATCATGAATCAAATCATGAATCATGAATTGAATCATGAATCATGAATCGAATTATGAATCATGAATCATGAATTAAATCATGAATCATGAATTGAATCATGAATTGAATCATAAATCATGAATCATGAATTGAATCATGAATCATGAATCGAATCATGAATCATGAATTGAATCATGAATCATGAATCATGAATTGAATCACAAATTGAATCATGAATCATGAATTGAGTCATGAATCATGAATCATGAATTGAATCATGAATCATGAATCATGGATCAAATCATGAATCATGAATCATGAATTGAATCACAAATTGAATCATAAATCATAAATCATGAATTGAATCATGAATCATGAATCGAATCATGAATCATGAATTGAATCATGAATCATGAATTGAATCATGAATTGAATCATAAATCATGAATCATGAATTGAATCATGAATCATGAATCGAATCATGAATCATGAATTAAATCATGAATCATAATTCATGAATCATGAATCATGACTCATGAATCGAATCATGAATCATGAATTGAATCATGAATCATGAATTGAATCATGAATCATGAATCATGAATCATGAATTGAATTATGAATCATGAATCATGAATTGAATCATGAATCATGAATCGAATCATGAATCATGAATCATGTATCATGAATCATGAATTGAATCATGAATCATGAATTGAATCATGAATCATGAATTGAATCATGAATCATGAATCATAAATTGAATCATGAATTATGAATCGAATCATGAATCATGAATTAAATAATGAATCATAATTCATGATTTGAATCATAAATCATGAATCTAATCATGAATCATGAATCGAATCATGAATCATGAATTGAATCATGAATCATGAATCATGAATCGAATCATGAATCATGAATTGTGAATCATGAATCGAATCATGAATCATGAATTGAATCATGAATCATGAATTGAATCTTGAATCATAAATCATGAATCGAATCATGAATCATGAATTGAATCATGAATCATGAATCGAATCATGAATCATGAATCATAATTTGAATCATGAATCATGAATCATGAATTGAATCATGAATCATGAATCATGAATCGAATCATGAATCATGAATTGAATCATAAATCATGAATCATGAATTGAATCATGAATCATAAATCGAATCATGAATCATGAATTGAATCATGAATCATGAGTCTTGAATCGAATCATGAATCATGAATTGAATCATGAATCATGAATTGAATCATGAATCATGAATCATGTATTGAATCATGAATCATGAATCATGAATTGAATCATGAATCATGAATCATGAATCGAATCATGAATCATGAATTGAATCATGAATCATGAATTGAATCATAAATCATGAATCATGAATTGAATCATGAATCATAAATCGAATCATGAATCATGAATCGTGAATCGAATCATGAATCATGAATTGAATCATGAATCATGAATTGAATCATAAATCATGAATTGAATCATGAATCATGAATCATGAATCGAATCATAAATCATGAATCATGTATTGAATCATGAATCATGAATCATGAATCATGAATGGAATCATGAAATGAATCATGAATCATGAATTGAATCATAATTTGAATCATGAATCATGAAATGAATCGAATCATGAATCATGAATCCTGAATTGAATCATGAATCATGAATTGAATCATGAAATGAATCATGAATCATGAATCATGAATCGAATCATGAAATGAATCATGAATCATGAATTGAATCATAATTTGAATCATGAATCATGAATCATGAATCGTGAATCGAATCATGAATCATGAATCCTGAATTGAATCATGAATCATGAATTGAATCATGAAATGAATCATGAATCATGAATCATGAATCGAATCATGAATCTCGAATCATGAATTGAATCATGAATCATGAATTGAATCATAAATTGAATCATGAATCGAATCATCAATCATGAATCATGAATCGAATCATGAATCTCGAATCATGAATTGAATCATGAATCATGAATTGAATCATAAATCATGAATCATGAATTCAATCATGAATCATGAATTGCATCATGAATCATGAATTGAATCACGAATCATGAATTAAATCATGAATCATAAATTGAATCATAATTCATGAATCGAATCATGAATCATGAATTGAATCATGAATCATGAATCAAATCATGAATCATGAATTAAATCATGAATCATAAATTGAATCATGAATCGAATCATGAATTGAATCATGAATCATGAATCGAATCATGAATCATGAATTGAATCATGAATCATGAATTAAATCATGAATCATGAATCATGAATCATGAATTGAATCATGAATCATGAATCGTGAATTGAATCATGAATCATAAATCGAATCATGAATCATGAATCATGAATCATGAATCGAATCATGAATCATGAATTGAATCATGAATCATGAATTGAATCATGAATCATGAATCATGAATCACGAATTGAATCATGAATCATGAATCATGAATTGAATCATGAATCATGAATCGAATCATGAATCATGAATTAAATAATGAATCATGAATCATGAATTGAATCATGAATCATGAATCGAATCATGAATCATGAACTAAATAATGAATCATGAATCATGATTTGAATCATAAATCATCATTCTAATCATGAATCATGAATCGAATCATGAATCATGAATCGAATCATGAATCATGAATTGAATCATGAATCGAATCATGAATCATGAATTAAATCATGAATCATGAATCATGAATTGAATCATGAATCATGAATCATGAATTGAATCATGAATCATAAATCGAATCATGAATCATGAATCATGAATTGAATCATGAATCATGAATTGAATCATGAATCATGAATTGAATCATGAATCATGAATTGAATCATGAATCATGAATCATGAATTGAATCATGAATCATGAATCATGAATTGAATCATGAATTATGAATCGAATCATGAATCATGAATTAAATAATGAATCATGAATCATGAATTGAATCATGAATCATGAATTGAATCATGAATCATGAATTAAATAATGAATCATGAATCATGATTTGAATCATAAATCATCAATCTAATCATGAATCATGAATCGAATCATGAATCATGAATTGAATCATGAATCATGAATCGAATCATGAATCATGAATTAAATCATGAATCATGAATCGAATCATGAATCATGAATTAAATAATGAATCATGAATCATGATTTGAATCATAAATCATCAATCTAATCATGAATCATGAATCGAATCATGAATCATGAATCATGAATCATGAATCGAATCATGAATCATGAATCATGAATCATGAATTGAATCTTGAATCATGAATCATGAATCATGAATTGAATCATGAATCATGAATCATGAATCGAATCATGAATCATGAATTCAATCATGAATCATGAATCATGAATTGAATCATGAATCATTAAATGAATCATAAATTGAATCATGAATCATGAATTGAATAATGAATCATGAATCAAATCATGAATCATGAATTGAATCATGAATCATGAATTGAATCATGAATCATGAATTGAATCATGAATTGAATCATAAATCATGAATCATGAATTGAATCATGAATCATGAATCGAATCATGAATCATGAATTGAATCATGAATCATGAATCGAATCATGAATCATGAATTGAATCATGAATCATGAATTGAGTCATGAATCATGAATCATGAATTGAATCATGAATCATGAATCATGAATGGAATCATGAATCATAAATCATGAATTGAATCACAAATTGAATCATAAATCATAAATCATGAATTGAATCATCAATCATGAATTGAATCATGAATCATGAATCATGTATTGAATCATGAATCATGAATTGAATCATGAATCATGAATCATGAATCGAATCATGAATCATAAATCGAATCATGAATCATGAATTGAATCATGAATCATGAATCGAATCATGAATCATGAATCGATTCATGAATCATGAATTGAATCATTTAATCATGAATCATGAATCGAATCATGAATCATGAATTGAATCATGAATCATGAATCAAATCATGAATCATGAATCATGAATCGAATCATGAATTATGAATCATGAATCATGAATCGAATCATGAATCATGAATTGAATCATGAATCATGAATCGAATCATGAATCATGAACTGAATCATGAATCATAAATCATGAATTGAATCATAATTCATGAATTGGATCATGAATCATGAATCGAATCATGAATCATGAATTAAATAATGAATCATGAATCATGATTTGAATCATTAATCATGAATCATGAATTGAATCATGAATCATGAAATGAATCATGAATTGAATCACGTATCATGAATCATGAATCATGAATTGAATCATGAATCATGAATCATGATTCATGAATTGAATCATGAATCATGAATCATGATTCATGAATTGAATCATAAATCATGAATCATGAATTGAATCATGAATCATAAATTGAATCAAGAATCATGAAATGAATCATGAATTGAATCATGAATCATGAATTGAATCATTAATCATGAATTGAATCATGAATCATGAATCATGAATCATGAATTGAATCATGAATCATGAATTGAATCATGAATCATGAATCAAATCATGAATCATGAATTAAATAATGAATCATGAATCATGAATTGAATCATGAATCATGAATCGAATCATGAATCATGAATTAAATAATGAATCATGATTCATGATTTGAATCATAAATCATCAATCTAATCTTGAATCATGAATCGAATCATGAATCTTGAATTGAATCATGAATCATGAATCATGAATCGAATCATGAATCATGAATCATGAATCATGAATCATGAATTGAATCTTGAATCATGAATCATGAATCATGAATCGAATCATGAATCATGAATTCAATCATGAATCATGAATCATGAATCATCAATCTAAACATGAATCATGAATCGAATCATGAATCATGAATTGAATCATGAATCATGAATCATGAATCGAATCATGAATCATGAATCACGAATCATGAATCATGAATCACGAATCATGAATTGAATCTTGAATCATGAATCATGAATCATGAATTGAATCATGAATCATGAATCGAATCATGAATCATGAATCGAATCATGAATCATGAATTGAATCATGAATCATGAATTAAATCATGAATCATGAATCATGAATTGAATCATGAATCATGAATCATGAATTGAATCATGAATCATAAATCGAATCATGAATCATGAATCATGAATCATGAATCGAATCATGAATCATGAATTGAATCATGAATCATGAATTGAATCATGAATCATGAATCATGAATCATGAATTGAATCATGAATCATGAATCATGAATTGAATCATGAATCATGAATCGAATCATGAATCATGAATTAAATAATGAATCGTGAATCATGAATTGAATCATGAATCATGAATCGAATCATGAATCAAATAATAAATCATGAATCATGATTTGAATCATAAATCATCAATCTAATCATGAATCATGAATCGAATCATGAATCATGAATTGAATCATGAATCATGAATCGAATCATGAATCATGAATTAAATAATGAATCATGAATCATGAATTGAATCATGAATCATGAATCGAATCATGAATCATGAATTAAATAATGAATCATGAATCATGATTTGAATCATAAATCATCAATCTAATCATGAATCATGAATCGAATCATGAATCATGAATTGAATCATGAATCATGAATCATGAATTGAATCATGAATCATGAATCATGAATCGAATCATGAATCATGAATTCAATCATGAATCATGAATTGAATCATGAATCATGAATTGAATCATGAATCATGAAATGAATCATGAATTGAATCATGAATCATGAATCATGAATTGAATCATGAATCATGAATCAAATCATGAATCATGAATTGAATCATGAATCATGAATCGAATCATGAATCATGAATTGAATCATGAATCATGAATTGAGTCATGAATAATGAATCATGAATTGAATCATGAATCATGAATCATGAATCGAATCATGAATCATGAATCATGAATTGAATCACAAATTGAATCATAAATCTTAAATCATGAATTGAGTCATGAATCATGAATCATGAATTGAATCATGAATCATGAATCATGAATCGAATCATGAATCATGAATCATGAATTGAATCACAAATTGAATCATAAATCTTAAATCATGAATTGAATCATGAATCATGAATCGAATCATGAATCATGAATTGAATCATAAATCATGAATTGAATCATGAATCATGAATCATGTATTGAATCATGAATCATGAATCATGAATTGAATCATGAATCATGAATCATGAATCGAATCATGAATCATAAATCGAATCATGAATCATGAATTGAATCATGAATCATGAATCGAATCATGAATCATGAATCGAATCATGAATCATGAATTGAATCATTTAATCATGAATCATGAATTGAATCATGAATCGTGAATCGAATCATGAATCATGAATTGAATCATGAATCATGAATTGAATCATGAATCATGAATCATGAATCGAATCATAAATTATGAATCATGAATCATGAATCGAATCATGAATCATGAATTGAATCATGAATCATGAATCGA
This sequence comes from Mixophyes fleayi, assembly GCF_038048845.1. Taxonomy (NCBI): domain Eukaryota; kingdom Metazoa; phylum Chordata; class Amphibia; order Anura; family Limnodynastidae; genus Mixophyes; species Mixophyes fleayi. The sequence continues at coordinate 18,010 of NW_027446660.1, read as the reverse complement.
ATCATGAATCATGAATCATAAATCATGAATTAAATAATGAATCATGAATCATGATTTGAATAATAAATCATGAATCATGAATTGAATCATGAATCATGAAATGAATCATGAATTGAATCACGAATCATGAATCATGAATCATGAATTGAATCATGAATCATGAATCATGATTCATGAATTGAATCATAAATCATGAATCATGAATTGAATCATGAATCATAAATTGAATCATGAATCATGAAATGAATCATGAATCATGAATCATGAATCATGAATTGAATCATGAATCATGAATCATGAATTGAATCATGAATCATGAATCGAATCATGAATCATGAATTAAATAATGAATCATGAATCATGAATTGAATCATGAATCATAAATCGAATCATGAATCATGAATTAAATAATGAATCATGAATCATGATTTGAATCATAAATCAATCTAATCATGAATCATGAATCGAATCATGAATCATGAATTGAATCATGAATCATGAATCATGAATCGAATCATGAATCATGAATCATGAATCATGAATCATGAATTGAATCTTGAATCATGAATCATGAATCATGAATCATGAATTGAATCATGAATCATGAATCATGAATCGAATCATGAATCATGAATTTAATCATGAATCATGAAATGAATCATGAATTGAATCATGAATCATGAATCATGAATTGAATCATGAATCATGAATCAAATCATGAATCATGAATTGAATCATGAATCATGAATCGAATTATGAATCATGAATCATGAATTGAATCATGAATCATGAATTGAATCATGAATTAAATCATAAATCATGAATCATGAATTGAATCATGAATCATGAATCGAATCATGAATCATGAATTGAATCATGAATCATGAATCGAATCATGAATCATGAATTGAATCATGAATCATGAATTGAGTCATGAATCATGAATCATGAATTGAATCATGAATCATGAATCATGAATCGAATCATGAATCATGAATCATGAATTGAATCACAAATTGAATCATAAATCATAAATCATGAATTGAATCATGAATCATGAATCGAATCATGAATCATGAATTGAATCATGAATCATGAATTGAATCATAAATCATGAATCATGAATTGAATCATGAATCATGAATCGAATCATGAATCATGAATTAAATCATGAATAATAATTCATGAATCATGAATCATGAATCGAATCATGAATCATGAATTGAATCATGAATCATGAATCATGAATCATGAATTGAATTATGAATCATGAATCATGAATTGAATCATGAATCATGAATCGAATCATGAATCATGAATCATGAATCATGAATCGAATCATGAATCATGAATAGAATCATGAATCATGAATTGAATCATGAATCATGAATCATGAATTGAATCATGAATCATGAATCGAATCATGAATCATGAATTAAATAATGAATCATGAATCATAAATTGAATCATGAATTATGAATCGAATCATGAATCATGAATTAAATAATGAATCATAATTCATGATTTGAATCATAAATCATGAATCGAATCATGAATCATGAATCATGAATTATGAATCATGAATCGAATCATGAATCATGAATTGAATCATGAATCATGAATTGAATCTTGAATCATAAATCATGAATCGAATCATGAATTATGAATCATGAATCGTGAATCGAATCATGAATCATGAATTGAATCATGAATCATGAATTGAATCATGAATCATGAATCGAATCATGAATCATGAATCGTAATTTGAATCATGAATCATGAATCATGAATTGAATCATGAATCATGAATCATGAATCGAATCATGAATCATGAATTTAATCATGAATCATGAATTGAATCATAAATCATGAATCATGAATTGAATCATGAATCATAAATCGAATCATGAATCATGAATTGAATCATGAATCATGAATCTTGAATCGAATCATGAATCATGAATTAAATCATGAATCATGAATCATGAATTGAATCATGAATCATGAATCATGAATCGAATCATGAATCATGAATTGAATCATGAATCATGAATTGAATCATAAATCATGAATCATGAATTGAATCATGAATCATAAATCGAATCATGAATCATGAATTGAATCATGAATCATGAATCGAATCATGAATCATGAATCGAATCATGAATCCTGAATTGAATCATGAATCATGAATTGAATCATGAAATGAATCATGAATCATGAATCATGAATCGAATCATGAATCTCAAATCATGAATTGAATCATGAATCATGAATTGAATCATGAATTGAATCATAAATCGAATCATGAATCATGAATTGAATCATGAATCATAAATCATGAATCGAATCATGAATCATGAATCATGAATCATGAATCGAATCATGAATCTCGAATCATGAATTGAATCATGAATCATGAATTGAATCATGAATTGAATCATAAATCATGAATCATGAATTTAATCATGAATCATGAATCAAATCATGAAACATGAATTGAATCATGAATCATGAATTGAATCATGAATCATGAATTGCATCATGAATCATGAATCAAATCATGAATCATTAATTAAATCATGAATCATAAATTGAATCATGAATTGAATCATAAATCATGAATCATGAATTGAATCATGAATCATGAATCGAATCATGAATCATGAATTGAATCATGAATCATGAATTGAGTCATGAATCATGAATCATGAATTGAATCATGAATCATGAATCATGAATCGAATCATGAATCATGAATCATGAATTGAATCACAAATTGAATCATAAATCATAAATCATGAATTGAATCATGAATCATGAATCGAATCATGAATCATGAATTGAATCATGAATCATGAATTGAATCATGAATTGAATCATAAATCATGAATCATGAATTGAATCATGAATCATGAATCGAATTATGAATCATGAATCATGAATTGAATCATGAATCATGAATTGAATCACAAATTGAATCATAAATCATAAATCATGAAATGAATCATGAATCATGAATCGAATCATGAATCATGAATTGAATCATGAATCATGAATTGAATCATGAATTGAATCATAAATCATGAATCATGAATTGAATCATGAATCATGAATCGAATCATGAATCATGAATTAAATCATGAATCATAATTTATGAATCATGAATCATGAATCATGAATCGAATCATGAATTGAATCATGAATCATGAATTGAATCATTAATCATGAATCATGAATCATGAATTGAATTATGAATCATGAATCATGAATTGAATCATGAATCATGAATCGAATCATGAATCATGAATCATGAATCATGAATCATGAATCGAATCATGAATCATGAATTGAATCGTGAATCATGAATTAAATAATGAATCATGAATCATAAATTGAATCATGAATTATGAATCGAATCATGAATTATGAATTAAATAATGAATCATAATTCATGATTTGAATCATAAATCATGAATCTAATCATGAATCATGAATCGAATCATGAATCATGAATTGAATCATGAATCATGAATCATGAATCGAATCATGAATCATGAATCATGAATTATGAATCATGAATCGAATCATGAATCATGAATTGAATCATGAATCATGAATTGAATCTTGAATCATAAATCATGAATCGAATCATGAATTATGAATCATGAATCATGAATCGAATCATGAATCATGAATTGAATCATGAATCATGAATCGAATCATGAATCATGAATCATAATTTGAATCATGAATCATGAATCATGAATTGAATCATGAATCATGAATCATGAATCGAATCATGAATCATGAATTTAATCATGAATCATGAATTGAATCATAAATCATGAATCATAAATCGAATCATGAATCATAAATCGAATCATGAATCATGAATTGAATCATGAATCATGAATCTTGAATCGAATCATGAATCATGAATTAAATCATGAATCATGAATCGAATCATGAATCATGAATTAAATAATGAATCATGAATCATGATTTGAATCATAAATCATCAATCTAATCATGAATCATGAATCGAATCATGAATCATGAATCATGAATCATGAATCGAATCATGAATCATGAATCATGAATCATGAATTGAATCTTGAATCATGAATCATGAATCATGAATTGAATCATGAATCATGAATCATGAATCGAATCATGAATCATGAATTCAATCATGAATCATGAATCATGAATTGAATCATGAATCATTAAATGAATCATAAATTGAATCATGAATCATGAATTGAATAATGAATCATGAATCAAATCATGAATCATGAATTGAATCATGAATCATGAATTGAATCATGAATCATGAATTGAATCATGAATTGAATCATAAATCATGAATCATGAATTGAATCATGAATCATGAATCGAATCATGAATCATGAATTGAATCATGAATCATGAATCGAATCATGAATCATGAATTGAATCATGAATCATGAATTGAGTCATGAATCATGAATCATGAATTGAATCATGAATCATGAATCATGAATGGAATCATGAATCATAAATCATGAATTGAATCACAAATTGAATCATAAATCATAAATCATGAATTGAATCATCAATCATGAATTGAATCATGAATCATGAATCATGTATTGAATCATGAATCATGAATTGAATCATGAATCATGAATCATGAATCGAATCATGAATCATAAATCGAATCATGAATCATGAATTGAATCATGAATCATGAATCGAATCATGAATCATGAATCGATTCATGAATCATGAATTGAATCATTTAATCATGAATCATGAATCGAATCATGAATCATGAATTGAATCATGAATCATGAATCAAATCATGAATCATGAATCATGAATCGAATCATGAATTATGAATCATGAATCATGAATCGAATCATGAATCATGAATTGAATCATGAATCATGAATCGAATCATGAATCATGAACTGAATCATGAATCATAAATCATGAATTGAATCATAATTCATGAATTGGATCATGAATCATGAATCGAATCATGAATCATGAATTAAATAATGAATCATGAATCATGATTTGAATCATTAATCATGAATCATGAATTGAATCATGAATCATGAATTGAATCACGTATCATGAATCATGAATCATGAATTGAATCATGAATCATGAATCATGATTCATGAATTGAATCATGAATCATGAATCATGATTCATGAATTGAATCATAAATCATGAATCATGAATTGAATCATGAATCATAAATTGAATCAAGAATCATGAAATGAATCATGAATTGAATCATGAATCATGAATTGAATCATTAATCATGAATTGAATCATGAATCATGAATCATGAATCATGAATTGAATCATGAATCATGAATTGAATCATGAATCATGAATCAAATCATGAATCATGAATTAAATAATGAATCATGAATCATGAATTGAATCATGAATCATGAATCGAATCATGAATCATGAATTAAATAATGAATCATGATTCATGATTTGAATCATAAATCATCAATCTAATCTTGAATCATGAATCGAATCATGAATCTTGAATTGAATCATGAATCATGAATCATGAATCGAATCATGAATCATGAATCATGAATCATGAATCATGAATTGAATCTTGAATCATGAATCATGAATCATGAATCGAATCATGAATCATGAATTCAATCATGAATCATGAATCATGAATCATCAATCTAAACATGAATCATGAATCGAATCATGAATCATGAATTGAATCATGAATCATGAATCATGAATCGAATCATGAATCATGAATCACGAATCATGAATCATGAATCACGAATCATGAATTGAATCTTGAATCATGAATCATGAATCATGAATTGAATCATGAATCATGAATCGAATCATGAATCATGAATCGAATCATGAATCATGAATTGAATCATGAATCATGAATTAAATCATGAATCATGAATCATGAATTGAATCATGAATCATGAATCATGAATTGAATCATGAATCATAAATCGAATCATGAATCATGAATCATGAATCATGAATCGAATCATGAATCATGAATTGAATCATGAATCATGAATTGAATCATGAATCATGAATCATGAATCATGAATTGAATCATGAATCATGAATCATGAATTGAATCATGAATCATGAATCGAATCATGAATCATGAATTAAATAATGAATCGTGAATCATGAATTGAATCATGAATCATGAATCGAATCATGAATCAAATAATAAATCATGAATCATGATTTGAATCATAAATCATCAATCTAATCATGAATCATGAATCGAATCATGAATCATGAATTGAATCATGAATCATGAATCGAATCATGAATCATGAATTAAATAATGAATCATGAATCATGAATTGAATCATGAATCATGAATCGAATCATGAATCATGAATTAAATAATGAATCATGAATCATGATTTGAATCATAAATCATCAATCTAATCATGAATCATGAATCGAATCATGAATCATGAATTGAATCATGAATCATGAATCATGAATTGAATCATGAATCATGAATCATGAATCGAATCATGAATCATGAATTCAATCATGAATCATGAATTGAATCATGAATCATGAATTGAATCATGAATCATGAAATGAATCATGAATTGAATCATGAATCATGAATCATGAATTGAATCATGAATCATGAATCAAATCATGAATCATGAATTGAATCATGAATCATGAATCGAATCATGAATCATGAATTGAATCATGAATCATGAATTGAGTCATGAATAATGAATCATGAATTGAATCATGAATCATGAATCATGAATCGAATCATGAATCATGAATCATGAATTGAATCACAAATTGAATCATAAATCTTAAATCATGAATTGAGTCATGAATCATGAATCATGAATTGAATCATGAATCATGAATCATGAATCGAATCATGAATCATGAATCATGAATTGAATCACAAATTGAATCATAAATCTTAAATCATGAATTGAATCATGAATCATGAATCGAATCATGAATCATGAATTGAATCATAAATCATGAATTGAATCATGAATCATGAATCATGTATTGAATCATGAATCATGAATCATGAATTGAATCATGAATCATGAATCATGAATCGAATCATGAATCATAAATCGAATCATGAATCATGAATTGAATCATGAATCATGAATCGAATCATGAATCATGAATCGAATCATGAATCATGAATTGAATCATTTAATCATGAATCATGAATTGAATCATGAATCGTGAATCGAATCATGAATCATGAATTGAATCATGAATCATGAATTGAATCATGAATCATGAATCAATGAATCGAATCATAAATTATGAATCATGAATCATGAATCGAATCATGAATCATGAATTGAATCATGAATCATGAATCGAATCATGAATCATGAATCATAAATCATGAATTAAATAATGAATCATGAATCATGATTTGAATAATAAATCATGAATCATGAATTGAATCATGAATCATGAAATGAATCATGAATTGAATCACGAATCATGAATCATGAATCATGAATTGAATCATGAATCATGAATCATGATTCATGAATTGAATCATAAATCATGAATCATGAATTGAATCATGAATCATAAATTGAATCATGAATCATGAAATGAATCATGAATCATGAATCATGAATCATGAATTGAATCATGAATCATGAATCATGAATTGAATCATGAATCATGAATCGAATCATGAATCATGAATTAAATAATGAATCATGAATCATGAATTGAATCATGAATCATAAATCGAATCATGAATCATGAATTAAATAATGAATCATGAATCATGATTTGAATCATAAATCAATCTAATCATGAATCATGAATCGAATCATGAATCATGAATTGAATCATGAATCATGAATCATGAATCGAATCATGAATCATGAATCATGAATCATGAATCATGAATTGAATCTTGAATCATGAATCATGAATCATGAATCATGAATTGAATCATGAATCATGAATCATGAATCGAATCATGAATCATGAATTTAATCATGAATCATGAAATGAATCATGAATTGAATCATGAATCATGAATCATGAATTGAATCATGAATCATGAATCAAATCATGAATCATGAATTGAATCATGAATCATGAATCGAATTATGAATCATGAATCATGAATTGAATCATGAATCATGAATTGAATCATGAATTAAATCATAAATCATGAATCATGAATTGAATCATGAATCATGAATCGAATCATGAATCATGAATTGAATCATGAATCATGAATCGAATCATGAATCATGAATTGAATCATGAATCATGAATTGAGTCATGAATCATGAATCATGAATTGAATCATGAATCATGAATCATGAATCGAATCATGAATCATGAATCATGAATTGAATCACAAATTGAATCATAAATCATAAATCATGAATTGAATCATGAATCATGAATCGAATCATGAATCATGAATTGAATCATGAATCATGAATTGAATCATAAATCATGAATCATGAATTGAATCATGAATCATGAATCGAATCATGAATCATGAATTAAATCATGAATAATAATTCATGAATCATGAATCATGAATCGAATCATGAATCATGAATTGAATCATGAATCATGAATCATGAATCATGAATTGAATTATGAATCATGAATCATGAATTGAATCATGAATCATGAATCGAATCATGAATCATGAATCATGAATCATGAATCGAATCATGAATCATGAATAGAATCATGAATCATGAATTGAATCATGAATCATGAATCATGAATTGAATCATGAATCATGAATCGAATCATGAATCATGAATTAAATAATGAATCATGAATCATAAATTGAATCATGAATTATGAATCGAATCATGAATCATGAATTAAATAATGAATCATAATTCATGATTTGAATCATAAATCATGAATCGAATCATGAATCATGAATCATGAATTATGAATCATGAATCGAATCATGAATCATGAATTGAATCATGAATCATGAATTGAATCTTGAATCATAAATCATGAATCGAATCATGAATTATGAATCATGAATCGTGAATCGAATCATGAATAATGAATTGAATCATGAATCATGAATTGAATCATGAATCATGAATCGAATCATGAATCATGAATCGTAATTTGAATCATGAATCATGAATCATGAATTGAATCATGAATCATGAATCATGAATCGAATCATGAATCATGAATTTAATCATGAATCATGAATTGAATCATAAATCATGAATCATGAATTGAATCATGAATCATAAATCGAATCATGAATCATGAATTGAATCATGAATCATGAATCTTGAATCGAATCATGAATCATGAATTAAATCATGAATCATGAATCATGAATTGAATCATGAATCATGAATCATGAATCGAATCATGAATCATGAATTGAATCATGAATCATGAATTGAATCATAAATCATGAATCATGAATTGAATCATGAATCATAAATCGAATCATGAATCATGAATTGAATCATGAATCATGAATCGAATCATGAATCATGAATCGAATCATGAATCCTGAATTGAATCATGAATCATGAATTGAATCATGAAATGAATCATGAATCATGAATCATGAATCGAATCATGAATCTCAAATCATGAATTGAATCATGAATCATGAATTGAATCATGAATTGAATCATAAATCGAATCATGAATCATGAATTGAATCATGAATCATAAATCATGAATCGAATCATGAATCATGAATCATGAATCATGAATCGAATCATGAATCTCGAATCATGAATTGAATCATGAATCATGAATTGAATCATGAATTGAATCATAAATCATGAATCATGAATTTAATCATGAATCATGAATCAAATCATGAAACATGAATTGAATCATGAATCATGAATTGAATCATGAATCATGAATTGCATCATGAATCATGAATCAAATCATGAATCATTAATTAAATCATGAATCATAAATTGAATCATGAATTGAATCATAAATCATGAATCATGAATTGAATCATGAATCATGAATCGAATCATGAATCATGAATTGAATCATGAATCATGAATTGAGTCATGAATCATGAATCATGAATTGAATCATGAATCATGAATCATGAATCGAATCATGAATCATGAATCATGAATTGAATCACAAATTGAATCATAAATCATAAATCATGAATTGAATCATGAATCATGAATCGAATCATGAATCATGAATTGAATCATGAATCATGAATTGAATCATGAATTGAATCATAAATCATGAATCATGAATTGAATCATGAATCATGAATCGAATTATGAATCATGAATCATGAATTGAATCATGAATCATGAATTGAATCACAAATTGAATCATAAATCATAAATCATGAAATGAATCATGAATCATGAATCGAATCATGAATCATGAATTGAATCATGAATCATGAATTGAATCATGAATTGAATCATAAATCATGAATCATGAATTGAATCATGAATCATGAATCGAATCATGAATCATGAATTAAATCATGAATCATAATTTATGAATCATGAATCATGAATCATGAATCGAATCATGAATTGAATCATGAATCATGAATTGAATCATTAATCATGAATCATGAATCATGAATTGAATTATGAATCATGAATCATGAATTGAATCATGAATCATGAATCGAATCATGAATCATGAATCATGAATCATGAATCATGAATCGAATCATGAATCATGAATTGAATCGTGAATCATGAATTAAATAATGAATCATGAATCATAAATTGAATCATGAATTATGAATCGAATCATGAATTATGAATTAAATAATGAATCATAATTCATGATTTGAATCATAAATCATGAATCTAATCATGAATCATGAATCGAATCATGAATCATGAATTGAATCATGAATCATGAATCATGAATCGAATCATGAATCATGAATCATGAATTATGAATCATGAATCGAATCATGAATCATGAATTGAATCATGAATCATGAATTGAATCTTGAATCATAAATCATGAATCGAATCATGAATTATGAATCATGAATCATGAATCGAATCATGAATCATGAATTGAATCATGAATCATGAATCGAATCATGAATCATGAATCATAATTTGAATCATGAATCATGAATCATGAATTGAATCATGAATCATGAATCATGAATCGAATCATGAATCATGAATTTAATCATGAATCATGAATTGAATCATAAATCATGAATCATAAATCGAATCATGAATCATAAATCGAATCATGAATCATGAATTGAATCATGAATCATGAATCTTGAATCGAATCATGAATCATGAATTAAATCATGAATCATGAATTGAATCATGAATCATGAATCATGTATTGAATCATGAATCATGAATCATGAATTGAATCATGAATAATGAATCATGAATCGAATCATGAATCATGAATTGAATCATGAATCATGAATTGAATCATAAATCATGAATCATGAATTGAATCATAAATCATGAATCATGAATTGAATCATGAATCATAAATCGAATCATGAATCATGAATTGAATCATGAATCATGAATCGAATCATGAATCATGAATCATGAATCGAATCATGAATCATGAATTGAATCATTTAATCATGAATCATGAATTGAATCATGAATCGTGAATTGAATCATGAATCATGAATTGAATCATAAATCATGAATTGAATCATGAATCATGAATCATGAATCATGAATCATGAATCATGAATCGAATCATAAATCATGAATCATGTATTGAATCATGAATCATGAATCATGAATTGAATCATGAAATGAATCATGAATCATGAATTGAATCATAATTTGAATCATGAATCATGAATCATGAATCATGAATCATGAATCGAATCATGAATTGAATCATGAATCATGAATTGAATCATGAATCATGAATTGAATCATAAATCATGAATTGAATCATGAATCATGAATCATGAATCATGAATCATGAATCATGAATCGAATCATAAATCATGAATCATGTATTGAATCATGAATCATGAATCATGAATTGAATCATGAAATGAATCATGAATCATGAATTGAATCATAATTTGAATCATGAATCATGAATCATGAATCATGAATCATGAATCGAATCATGAATCATGAATCCTGAATTGAATCATGAATCATGAATTGAATCATGAAATGAATCATGAATCATGAATCATGAATCGAATCATGAATCTCAAATCATGAATTGAATCATGAATCATGAATTGAATCATGAATTGAATCATAAATCGAATCATGAATCATGAATCATGTATTTAATCATGAATCATGAATCAAATCATGAAACATGAATTGAATCATGAATCATGAATTGAATCATGAATCATGAATTGCATCATGAATCATGAATCAAATCATGAATCATTAATTAAATCATGAATCATAAATTGAATCATGAATTGAATCATAAATCATGAATCATGAATTGAATCATGAATCATGAATCGAATCATGAATCATGATTGAATCATGAATCATGAATCGAATCATGAATCATGAATTGAATCATGAATTGAATCATAAATCATGAATCATGAATTGAATCATGAATCATGAATCGAATTATGAATCATGAATCATGAATTAAATCATGAATCATGAATTGAATCATGAATTGAATCATAAATCATGAATCATGAATTGAATCATAAATCATGAATCATGAATTGAATCATGAATCATGAATCGAATCATGAATCATGAATTGAATCATGAATCATGAATCGAATCATGAATCATGAATTGAATCATGAATCATGAATTGAGTCATGAATCATGAATCATGAATTGAATCATGAATCATGAATCATGAATCGAATCATGAATCATGAATCATGAATTGAATCACAAATTGAATCATAAATCATAAATCATGAATTGAATCATGAATCATGAATCGAATCATGAATCATGAATTGAATCATGAATCATGAATTAAATAATGAATCATGAATCATGATTTGAATCATAAATCATCAATCTAATCATGAATCATGAATCGAATCATGAATCATGAATTGAATCATGAATCATGAATCGAATCATGAATCATGAATTAAATAATGAATCATGAATCATGAATTGAATCATGAATCATGAATCGAATCATGAATCATGAATTAAATAATGAATCATGAATCATGATTTGAATCATAAATCATCAATCTAATCATGAATCATGAATCGAATCATGAATCATGAATCATGAATCATGAATCATGAATCGAATCATGAATCATGAATCATGAATCATGAATTGAATCTTGAATCATGAATCATGAATCATGAATTGAATCATGAATCATGAATCATGAATCGAATCATGAATCATGAATTCAATCATGAATCATGAATCATGAATTGAATCATGAATCATGAAATGAATCATAAATTGAATCATGAATCATGAATTGAATAATGAATCATGAATCATGAATTGAATCATGAATCATGAATTGAATCATGAATCATGAATCGAATTATGAATCATGAATCATGAATTGAATCATGAATCATGAATTGAATCATGAATTGAATCATAAATCATGAATCATGAATTGAATCATGAATCATGAATCGAATCATGAATCATGAATTGAATCATGAATCATGAATCGAATCATGAATCATGAATTGAATCATGAATCATGAATTGAGTCATGAATCATGAATCATGAATTGAATCATGAATCATGAATCATGAATGGAATCATGAATCATGAATCATGAATTGAATCACAAATTGAATCATAAATCATAAATCATGAATTGAATCATCAATCATGAATCGAATCATGAATCATGAATTGAATCATAAATCATGAATTGAATCATGAATCATGAATCATGTATTGAATCATGAATCATGAATTGAATCATGAATAATGAATCATGAATCGAATCATGAATCATAAATCGAATCATGAATCATGAATTGAATCATGAATCATGAATCGAATCATGAATCATGAATCGAATCATGAATCATGAATTGAATCATTTAATCATGAATCATGAATCGAATCATGAATCATGAATTGAATCATGAATCATGAATTGAATCATGAATCATGAATCATGAATCGAATCATGAATTATGAATCATGAATCATGAATCGAATCATGAATCATGAATTGAATCATGAATCATGAATCGAATCATGAATCATGAACTGAATCATGAATCATGAATCATGATTTGAATCATTAATCATGAATCATGAATTGAATCATGAATCGAGAAATGAATCATGAATTGAATCACGAATCATGAATCATGAATCATGAATTGAATCATGAATCATGAATCATGATTCATGAATTGAATCATGAATCATGAATCATGATTCATGAATTGAATCATGAATCATGAATCATGAATTGAATCATGAATCATAAATTGAATCAAGAATCATGAAATGAATCATGAATTGAATTATGAATCATGAATTGAATCATTAATCATGAATTGAATCATGAATCATGAATCATGAATCATGAATTGAATCATGAATCATGAATTGAATCATGAATCATGAATCAAATCATGAATCATGAATTAAATAATGAATCATGAATCATGAATTGAATCATGAATCATGAATCGAATCATGAATCATGAATTAAATAATGAATCATGATTCATGATTTGAATCATAAATCATCAATCTAATCTTGAATCTTGAATTGAATCATGAATCATGAATCATGAATCGAATCATGAATCATGAATCATGAATCATGAATCATGAATTGAATCTTGAATCATGAATCATGAATCATGAATCATGAATTGAATCATGAATCATGAATCATGAATCATGAATCGAATCATGAATCATGAATTCAATCATGAATCATGAATCATGAATCATCAATCTAAACATGAATCATGAATCGAATCATGAATCATGAATTGAATCATGAATCATGAATCATGAATCGAATCATGAATCATGAATCACGAATCATGAATTGAATCTTGAATCATGAATCATGAATCATGAATGATGAATTGAATCATGAATCATGAATCATGAATCATGAATCGAATCATGAATCATGAATCGAATCATGAATCATGAATTGAATCATGAATCATGAATTAAATCATGAATCATGAATCATGAATTGAATCATGAATCATGAATCATGAATTGAATCATGAATCATAAATCGAATCATGAATCATGAATCATGAATCATGAATCGAATCATGAATCATGAATTGAATCATGAATCATGAATTGAATCATGAATCATGAATCATGAATCATGAATTGAATCATGAATCATGAATCATGAATTGAATCATGAATCATGAATCGAATCATGAATCATGAATTAAATAATGAATCGTGAATCATGAATTGAATCATGAATCATGAATCGAATCATGAATCAAATAATGAATCATGAATCATGATTTGAATCATAAATCATCAATCTAATCATGAATCATGAATCGAATCATGAATCATGAATTGAATCATGAATCATGAATCGATATCATGAATCATGAATTAAATAATGAATCATGAATCGAATCATGAATCATGAATTCAATCATGAATCATGAATCATGAATTGAATCATGAATCATGAATTGAATCATGAATCATGAAATGAATCATGAATTGAATCATGAATCATGAATCATGAATTGAATCATGAATCATGAATCAAATCATGAATCATGAATTGAATCATGAATCATGAATCGAATTATGAATCATGAATCATGAATTGAATCATGAATCATGAATTTAATCATGAATTGAGTCATGAATCATGAATCATGAATTGAATCATGAATCATGAATCGAATCATGAATCATGAATTGAATCATGAATCATGAATCGAATCATGAATCATGAATTGAATCATGAATCATGAATTGAGTCATGAATCATGAATCATGAATTGAATCATGAATCATGAATCATGAATCGAATCATGAATCATGAATCATGAATTGAATCACAAATTGAATCATAAATCTTAAATCATGAATTGAATCATGAATCATGAATCGAATCATGAATCATGAATTGAATCATAAATCATGAATTGAATCATGAATCATGAATCATGTATTGAATCATGAATCATGAATCATGAATTGAATCATGAATCATGAATCATGAATCGAATCATGAATCATAAATCGAATCATGAATCATGAATTGAATCATGAATCATGAATCGAATCATGAATCATGAATCATGAATCGAATCATGAATCATGAATTGAATCATTTAATCATGAATCATGAATTGAATCATGAATCGTGAATCGAATCATGAATCATGAATTGAATCATGAATCATGAATTGAATCATGAATCATGAATCATGAATCGAATCATAAATTATGAATCATGAATCATGAATCGAATCATGAATCATGAATTTAATCATGAATCATGAATCGAATCATGAATCATGAATCATGAATCATGAATTAAATAATGAATCATGAATCATGATTTGAATAATAAATCATGAATCATGAATTGAATCATGAATCATGAAATGAATCATGAATTGAATCACGAATCATGAATCATGAATCATGAATTGAATCATGAATCATGAATCATGATTCATGAATTGAATCATAAATCATGAATCATGAATTGAATCATGAATCATAAATTGAATCATGAATCATGAAATGAATCATGAATCATGAATCATGAATCATGAATTGAATCATGAATTATGAATAATGAATTGAATCATGAATCATGAATCATGAATTAAATAATGAATCATGAATCATGAATTGAATCATGAATCATAAATCGAATCATGAATCATGAATTAAATAATGAATCATGAATCATGATTTGAATCATAAATCATCAATCTAATCATGAATCATGAATCGAATCATGAATCATGAATTGAATCATGAATCATGAATCATGAATCGAATCATGAATCATGAATCATGAATCATGAATCATGAATTGAATCTTGAATCATGAATCATGAATCATGAATCATGAATTGAATCATGAATCATGAATCATGAATCATGAATCGAATCATGAATCATGAATTTAATCATGAATCATGAAATGAATCATGAATTGAATCATGAATCATGAATCATGAATTGAATCATGAATCATGAATCAAATCATAAATCATGAATTGAATCATGAATCATGAATCGAATTATGAATCATGAATCATGAATTGAATCATGAATCATGAATTGAATCATGAATTAAATCATAAATCATGAATCATGAATTGAATCATGAATCATGAATCGAATCATGAATCATGAATTGAATCATGAATCATGAATCGAATCATGAATCATGAATTGAATCATGAATCATGAATTGAGTCATGAATCATGAATCATGAATTGAATCATGAATCATGAATCATGAATCGAATCATGAATCATGAATCATGAATTGAATCACAAATTGAATCATAAATCATAAATCATGAATTGAATCATGAATCATGAATCGAATCATGAATCATGAATTGAATCATGAATCATGAATTGAATCATGAATTGAATCATAAATCATGAATCATGAATTGAATCATGAATCATGAATCGAATCATGAATCATGAATTAAATCATGAATAATAATTCATGAATCAAGAATCATGAATCGAATCATGAATCATGAATTGAATCATGAATCATGAATCATGAATCATGAATTGAATTATGAATCATGAATCATGAATTGAATCATGAATCATGAATCGAATCATGAATCATGAATCATGAATCATGAATCGAATCATGAATCATGAATAGAATCATGAATCATGAATTGAATCATGAATCATGAATCATGAATTGAATCATGAATCATGAATCGAATCATGAATCATGAATTAAATAATGAATCATGAATCATAAATTGAATCATGAATTATGAATCA
>NW_027446659.1:0-49215 GCF_038048845.1 Mixophyes fleayi | reverse complement strand
TCCTTTCTCTTGGAAACAATGACTTACATCAATTATTTTACATAATTCTTGTTTCTCATGACATTTCTTACATTGCCCACAATTATCAACTTTCTAAGTCTTTCTGAGCAGGAGAAATCGCAAAACATAGTCATTTCTTCATTGCCGTCCAAAAACAACGCTTTTTTACACTCCTGTCTCCCTTTCTCTTGGAAACAATGACTTACATCAATTCTTTTACATAATTCTTGTTTCTCATGACATTTCTAACATTGCCCACAATTATCAACTTTCTAAGTCTTTCTGAGCAAGAGAAATCGCAAAACAGTCATTTCTTCATTGCCTTCCAAAAACAACGCTTTTTTACACTCCGATCTCCCTTTCTCTTGGAAACAATGACTTACATCAATTCTTTTACATAATTCTTGTTTCTCATGACATTTCTAACATTGCCCACAATTATCAACTTTCTAAGTCTTTCTGAGCAGGAGAAATCGCAAAACAGTCATTTCTTCATTGCCGTCCAAAAACAACGCTTTTTTACACTCCGGTCTCCCTTTCTCTTGGAAACAATGACTTACATCAATTCTTTTACATAATTCTTGTTTCTCATGACATTTCTAACATTTCCCACAATTATCAACTTTCTAAGTCTTTCTGAGCAGGAGAAATCGCAAAACATAGTCATTTCTTCATTGCCGTCCAAAAACAACGCTTTTTTACACTCCGGTCTCCCTTTCTCTTGGAAACAATGACTTACATCAATTCTTTTACATAATTCTTGTTTCTCATGACATTTCTAACATTGCCCACAATTATCAACTTTCTAAGTCTTTCTGAGCAGGAGAAATCGCAAAACAGTCATTTCTTCATTGCCGTCCAAAAACAACGCTTTTTTTACACTCCGGTCTCCCTTTCTCTTGGAAACAATGACTTACATCAATTTTTTTACATAATTCTTGTTTCTCATGACATTTCTAACATTGCCCACAATTATCAACTTTCTAAGTCTTTCTGAGCAGGAGAAATCGCAAAACAGTCATTTCTTCATTGCCGTCCAAAAACAAGGCTTTTTTACACTCCGGTCTCCATTTCTCTTGGAAACAATGACTTACATCAATTCTTTTACATAATTCTTGTTTCTCATGACAGTTCTAACATTGCCCACAATTATCAACTTTCTAAGTCTTTCTGAGCAGGAGAAATCGCAAAACATAGTCATTTCTTCATTGCCGTCCAAAAACAACGCTTTTTTACACTCCTGTCTCCCTTTCTCTTGGAAACAATGACTTACATCAATTCTTTTACATAATTCTTGTTTCTCATGACATTTCTAACATTGCCCACAATTATCAACTTTCTAAGTCTTTCTGAGCAAGAGAAATCGCAAAATAGTCATTTCTTCATTGCCGTCCAAAAACAACGCTTTTTTACACTCCGGTCTCCCTTTCTCTTGGAAACAATGACTTACATCAATTTTTTTACATAATTCTTGTTTCTCATGACATTTCTAACATTGCCCACAATTATCAACTTTCTAAGTCTTTCTGAGCAGGAGAAATCGCAAAACATAGTCATTTCTTCATTGCCGTCCAAAAACAACGCTTTTTTACACTCCGGTCTCCCTTTCTCTTGGAAACAATGACTTACATCAATTCTTTTACATAATTCTTGTTTCTCATGACATTTCTAACATTGCCCACAATTATCAACTTTCTAAGTCTTTCTGAGCAGGAGAAATCGCAAAACAGTCATTTCTTCATTGCCGTCCAAAAACAACGCTTTTTTACACTCCGGTCTCCCTTTCTCTTGGAAACAATGACTTACATCAATTATTTTACATAATTCTTGTTTCTCATGACATTTCTTACATTGCCCACAATTATCAACTTTCTAAGTCTTTCTGAGCAGGAGAAATCGCAAAACATAGTCATTTCTTCATTGCCGTCCAAAAACAACGCTTTTTTACACTCCGGTCTCCCTTTCTCTTGGAAACAATGACTTACATCAATTATTTTACATAATTCTTGTTTCTCATGACATTTCTTACATTGCCCACAATTATCAACTTTCTAAGTCTTTCTGAGCAGGAGAAATCGCAAAACATAGTCATTTCTTCATTGCCGTCCAAAAACAACGCTTTTTTACACTCCTGTCTCCCTTTCTCTTGGAAACAATGACTTACATCAATTCTTTTACATAATTCTTGTTTCTCATGACATTTCTAACATTGCCCACAATTATCAACTTTCTAAGTCTTTCTGAGCAAGAGAAATCGCAAAACAGTCATTTCTTCATTGCCTTCCAAAAACAACGCTTTTTTACACTCCGATCTCCCTTTCTCTTGGAAACAATGACTTACATCAATTCTTTTACATAATTCTTGTTTCTCATGACATTTCTAACATTGCCCACAATTATCAACTTTCTAAGTCTTTCTGAGCAGGAGAAATCGCAAAACAGTCATTTCTTCATTGGCGTCCAAAAACAACGCTTTTTTACACTCCTGTCTCCCTTTCTCTTGGAAACAATGACTTACATCAATTCTTTTACATAATTCTTGTTTCTCATGACAGTTCTAACATTGCCCACAATTATCAACTTTCTAAGTCTTTCTGAGCAGGAGAAATCGCAAAACAGTCATTTCTTCATTGCCGTCCAAAAACAAGGCTTTTTTACACTCCGGTCTCCCTTTCTCTCGGAAACAATGACTTACATCAATTCTTTTACATAATTCTTGTTTCTCATGACAGTTCTAACATTGCCCACAATTATCAACTTTCTAAGTCTTTCTGAGCAGGAGAAATCGCAAAACATAGTCATTTCTTCATTGCCGTCCAAAAACAACGCTTTTTTACACTCCGGTCTCCCTTTCTCTTGGAAACAATGACTTACATCAATTATTTTACATAATTCTTGTTTCTCATGACATTTCTTACATTGCCCACAATTATCAACTTTCTAAGTCTTTCTGAGCAGGAGAAATCGCAAAACATAGTCATTTCTTCATTGCCGTCCAAAAACAACGCTTTTTTACACTCCTGTCTCCCTTTCTCTTGGAAACAATGACTTACATCAATTCTTTTACATAATTCTTGTTTCTCATGACATTTCTAACATTGCCCACAATTATCAACTTTCTAAGTCTTTCTGAGCAGGAGAAATCGCAAAACATAGTCATTTCTTCATTGCCGTCCAAAACAACGCTTTTTTACACTCCGGTCTCCCTTTCTCTTGGAAACAATGACTTACATCAATTCTTTTACATAATTCTTGTTTCTCATGACATTTCTAACATTGCCCACAATTATCAACTTTCTAAGTCTTTCTGAGCAAGAGAAATCGCAAAACAGTCATTTCTTCATTGCCGTCCAAAAACAACGCTTTTTTACACTCCGATCTCCCTTTCTTTGGAAACAATGACTTACATCAATTCTTTTACATAATTCTTGTTTCTCATGACATTTCTAACATTGCCCACAATTATCAACTTTCTAAGTCTTTCTGAGCAGGAGAAATCGCAAAACAGTCATTTCTTCATTGGCGTCCAAAAACAACGCTTTTTTACACTCCTGTCTCCCTTTCTCTTGGAAACAATGACTTACATCAATTCTTTTACATAATTCTTGTTTCTCATGACAGTTCTAACATTGCCCACAATTATCAACTTTCTAAGTCTTTCTGAGCAGGAGAAATCGCAAAACAGTCATTTCTTCATTGCCGTCCAAAAACAAGGCTTTTTTACACTCCGGTCTCCCTTTCTCTTGGAAACAATGACTTACATCAATTCTTTTACATAATTCTTGTTTCTCATGACAGTTCTAACATTGCCCACAATTATCAACTTTCTAAGTCTTTCTGAGCAGGAGAAATCGCAAAACATAGTCATTTCTTCATTGCCGTCCAAAAACAACGCTTTTTTACACTCCTGTCTCCCTTTCTCTTGGAAACAATGACTTACATCAATTCTTTTACATAATTCTTGTTTCTCATGACATTTCTAACATTGCCCACAATTATCAACTTTCTAAGTATTTCTGAGCAGGAGAAATCGCAAAACATAGTCATTTCTTCATTGCCGTCCAAAAACAACGCTTTTTTACACTCCGGTCTCCCTTTCTCTTGGAAACAATGACTTACATCAATTCTTTTACATAATTCTTGTTTCTCATGACATTTCTAACATTGCCCACAATTATCAACTTTCTAAGTCTTTCTGAGCAAGAGAAATCGCAAAACAGTCATTTCCTTATTGCCTTCCAAAAACAACGCTTTTTTCACTCCTGTCTCCCTTTCTCTTGGAAACAATGACTTACATCAATTCTTTTACATAATTCTTGTTTCTCATGACATTTCTAACATTGCCCACAATTATCAACTTTCTAAGTCTTTCTGAGCAGGAGAAATCGCAAAACATAGTCATTTCTTCATTGCCGTCCAAAAACAACGCTTTTTTACACTCCGGTCTCCCTTTCTCTTGGAAACAATGACTTACATCAATTCTTTTACATAATTCTTGTTTCTCATGACATTTCTAACATTGCCCACAATTATCAACTTTCTAAGTCTTTCTGAGCAGGAGAAATCGCAAAACAGTCATTTCTTCATTGCCGTCCAAAAACAACGCTTTTTTACACTCCGGTCTCCCTTTCTCTTGGAAACAATGACTTACATCAATTCTTTTACATAATTCTTGTTTCTCATGACATTTCTAACATTTCCCACAATTATCAACTTTCTAAGTCTTTCTGAGCAGGAGAAATCGCAAAACATAGTCATTTCTTCATTGCCGTCCAAAAACAACGCTTTTTTACACTCCGGTCTCCCTTTCTCTTGGAAACAATGACTTCCATCAATTATTTTACATAATTCTTGTTTCTCATGACATTTCTTACATTGCCCACAATTATCAACTTTCTAAGTCTTTCTGAGCAGGAGAAATCGCAAAACATAGTCATTTCTTCATTGCCGTCCAAAAACAACGCTTTTTTACACTCCTGTCTCCCTTTCTCTTGGAAACAATGACTTACATCAATTCTTTTACATAATTCTTGTTTCTCATGACATTTCTAACATTGCCCACAATTATCAACTTTCTAAGTCTTTCTGAGCAAGAGAAATCGCAAAACAGTCATTTCTTCATTGCCGTCCAAAAACAACGCTTTTTTACACTCCGGTCTCCCTTTCTCTTGGAAACAATGACTTACATCAATTCTTTTACATAATTCTTGTTTCTCATGACATTTCTAACATTTCCCACAATTATCAACTTTCTAAGTCTTTCTGAGCAGGAGAAATCGCAAAACATAGTCATTTCTTCATTGCCGTCCAAAAACAACGCTTTTTTACACTCCGGTCTCCCTTTCTCTTGGAAACAATGACTTACATCAATTATTTTACATAATTCTTGTTTCTCATGACATTTCTTACATTGCCCACAATTATCAACTTTCTAAGTCTTTCTGAGCAGGAGAAATCGCAAAACATAGTCATTTCTTCATTGCCGTCCAAAAACAACGCTTTTTTACACTCCTGTCTCCCTTTCTCTTGGAAACAATGACTTACATCAATTCTTTACATAATTCTTGTTTCTCATGACATTTCTAACATTGCCCACAATTATCAACTTTCTAAGTCTTTCTGAGCAGGAGAAATCGCAAAACATAGTCATTTCTTCATTGCCGTCCAAAAACAACGCTTTTTTACACTCCGGTCTCCCTTTCTCTTGGAAACAATGACTTACATCAATTCTTTTACATAATTCTTGTTTCTCATGACATTTCTAACATTGCCCACAATTATCAACTTTCTAAGTCTTTCTGAGCAAGAGAAATCGCAAAAGAGTCATTTCCTTATTGCCTTCCAAAAACAACGCTTTTTTACACTCCTGTCTCCCTTTCTCTTGGAAACAATGACTTACATCAATTCTTTTACATAATTCTTGTTTCTCATGACATTTCTAACATTGCCCACAATTATCAACTTTCTAAGTCTTTCTGAGCAGGAGAAAGCGCAAAACATAGTCATTTCTTCATTGCCGTCCAAAAACAACGCTTTTTTACACTCCTGTCTCCCTTTCTCTTGGAAACAATGACTTACATCAATTCTTTTACATAATTCTTGTTTCTCATGACATTTCTAACATTGCCCACAATTATCAACTTTTATAAGTCTTTCTGAGCAGGAGAAATCGCAAAACAGTCATTTCTTCATTGCCGTCCAAAAACAACGCTTTTTTACACTCCGGTCTCCCTTTCTCTTGGAAACAATGACTTACATCAATTCTTTTACATAATTCTTGTTTCTCATGACATTTCTAACATTGCCCACAATTATCAACTTTCTAAGTCTTTCTGAGCAGGAGAAATCGCAAAACATAGTCATTTCTTCATTGCCGTCCAAAAACAACGCTTTTTTACACTCCGGTCTCCCTTTCTCTTGGAAACAATGACTTCCATCAATTATTTTACATAATTCTTGTTTCTCATGACATTTCTTACATTGCCCACAATTATCAACTTTCTAAGTCTTTCTGAGCAGGAGAAATCGCAAAACATAGTCATTTCTTCATTGCCGTCCAAAAACAACGCTTTTTTACACTCCTGTCTCCCTTTCTCTTGGAAACAATGACTTACATCAATTCTTTTACATAATTCTTGTTTCTCATGACATTTCTTACATTGCCCACAATTATCAACTTTCTAAGTCTTTCTGAGCAGGAGAAATCGCAAAACATAGTCATTTCTTCATTGCCGTCCAAAAACAACGCTTTTTTACACTCCTGTCTCCCTTTCTCTTGGA
Organism: Mixophyes fleayi; assembly: GCF_038048845.1. Classification (NCBI taxonomy): domain Eukaryota; kingdom Metazoa; phylum Chordata; class Amphibia; order Anura; family Limnodynastidae; genus Mixophyes; species Mixophyes fleayi. The sequence goes on along the minus strand of NW_027446659.1, from coordinate 42,435 downwards.
AACAATGACTTACATCAATTCTTTTACATAATTCTTGTTTCTCATGACATTTCTAACATTGCCCACAATTATCAACTTTCTAAGTCTTTCTGAGCAAGAGAAATCGCAAAACAGTCATTTCTTCATTGCCGTCCAAAAACAACGCTTTTTTACACTCCGGTCTCCCTTTCTCTTGGAAACAATGACTTACATCAATTTTTTTACATAATTCTTGTTTCTCATGACATTTCTAACATTGCCCACAATTATCAACTTTCTAAGTCTTTCTGAGCAAGAGAAATCGCAAAACAGTCATTTCTTCATTGCCGTCCAAAAACAACGCTTTTTTACACTCCGGTCTCCCTTTCTCTTGGAAACAATGACTTACATCAATTATTTTACATAATTCTTGTTTCTCATGACATTTCTTACATTGCCCACAATTATCAACTTTCTAAGTCTTTCTGAGCAGGAGAAATCGCAAAACATAGTCATTTCTTCATTGCCGTCCAAAAACAACGCTTTTTTACACTCCTGTCTCCCTTTCTCTTGGAAACAATGACTTACATCAATTCTTTTACATAATTCTTGTTTCTCATGACATTTCTAACATTGCCCACAATTATCAACTTTCTAAGTCTTTCTGAGCAGGAGAAATCGCAAAACATAGTCATTTCTTCATTGCCGTCCAAAAACAACGCTTTTTTACACTCCGGTCTCCCTTTCTCTTGGAAACAATGACTTACATCAATTCTTTTACATAATTCTTGTTTCTCATGACATTTCTAACATTGCCCACAATTATCAACTTTCTAAGTCTTTCTGAGCAAGAGAAATCGCAAAAGAGTCATTTCCTTATTGCCTTCCAAAAACAACGCTTTTTTACACTCCTGTCTCCCTTTCTCTTGGAAACAATGACTTACATCAATTCTTTTACATAATTCTTGTTTCTCATGACATTTCTAACATTGCCCACAATTATCAACTTTCTAAGTCTTTCTGAGCAGGAGAAAGCGCAAAACATAGTCATTTCTTCATTGCCGTCCAAAAACAACGCTTTTTTACACTCCTGTCTCCCTTTCTCTTGGAAACAATGACTTACATCAATTCTTTTACATAATTCTTGTTTCTCATGACATTTCTAACATTGCCCACAATTATCAACTTTTATAAGTCTTTCTGAGCAGGAGAAATCGCAAAACAGTCATTTCTTCATTGCCGTCCAAAAACAACGCTTTTTTACACTCCGGTCTCCCTTTCTCTTGGAAACAATGACTTACATCAATTCTTTTACATAATTCTTGTTTCTCATGACATTTCTAACATTGCCCACAATTATCAACTTTCTAAGTCTTTCTGAGCAGGAGAAATCGCAAAACATAGTCATTTCTTCATTGCCGTCCAAAAACAACGCTTTTTTACACTCCGGTCTCCCTTTCTCTTGGAAACAATGACTTCCATCAATTATTTTACATAATTCTTGTTTCTCATGACATTTCTTACATTGCCCACAATTATCAACTTTCTAAGTCTTTCTGAGCAGGAGAAATCGCAAAACATAGTCATTTCTTCATTGCCGTCCAAAAACAACGCTTTTTTACACTCCTGTCTCCCTTTCTCTTGGAAACAATGACTTACATCAATTCTTTTACATAATTCTTGTTTCTCATGACATTTCTTACATTGCCCACAATTATCAACTTTCTAAGTCTTTCTGAGCAGGAGAAATCGCAAAACATAGTCATTTCTTCATTGCCGTCCAAAAACAACGCTTTTTTACACTCCTGTCTCCCTTTCTCTTGGAAACAATGACTTACATCAATTCTTTTACATAATTCTTGTTTCTCATGACATTTCTAACATTGCCCACAATTATCAACTTTCTAAGTCTTTCTGAGCAAGAGAAATCGCAAAACAGTCATTTCTTCATTGCCGTCCAAAAACAACGCTTTTTTACACTCCGGTCTCCCTTTCTCTTGGAAACAATGACTTACATCAATTTTTTTACATAATTCTTGTTTCTCATGACATTTCTAACATTGCCCACAATTATCAACTTTCTAAGTCTTTCTGAGCAAGAGAAATCGCAAAACAGTCATTTCTTCATTGCCGTCCAAAAACAACGCTTTTTTACACTCCTGTCTCCCTTTCTCTTGGAAACAATGACTTACATCAATTCTTTTACATAATTCTTGTTTCTCATGACATTTCTAACATTGCCCACAATTATCAACTTTCTAAGTCTTTCTGAGCAGGAATAATCGCAAAACATAGTCATTTCTTCATTGCCGTCCAAAAACAACGCTTTTTTACACTCCTGTCTCCCTTTCTCTTGGAAACAATGACTTACATCAATTCTTTTAAATAATTCTTGTTTCTCATGACATTTCTAACATTGCCCACAATTATCAACTTTCTAAGTCTTTCTGAGCAAGAGAAATCGCAAAACAGTCATTTCTTCATTGCCGTCCAAAAACAACGCTTTTTTACACTCCGGTCTCCCTTTCTCTTGGAAACAATGACTTACATCAATTTTTTTACATAATTCTTGTTTCTCATGACATTTCTAACATTGCCCACAATTATCAACTTTCTAAGTCTTTCTGAGCAGGAGAAATCGCAAAACATAGTCATTTCTTCATTGTCGTCCAAAAACAACGCTTTTTTACACTCCGGTCTCCCTTTCTCTTGGAAACAATGACTTACATCAATTCTTTTACATAATTCTTGTTTCTCATGACATTTCTAACATTGCCCACAATTATCAACTTTCTAAGTCTTTCTGAGCAGGAATAATCGCAAAACATAGTCATTTCTTCATTGCCGTCCAAAAACAACGCTTTTTTACACTCCTGTCTCCCTTTCTCTTGGAAACAATGACTTACATCAATTCTTTTAAATAATTCTTGTTTCTCATGAGATTTCTAACATTGCCCACAATTATCAACTTTCTAAGTCTTTCTGAGCAAGAGAAATCGCAAAACAGTCATTTCTTCATTGCCGTCCAAAAACAACGCTTTTTTACACTCCGGTCTCCCTTTCTCTTGGAAACAATGACTTACATCAATTCTTTTACATAATTCTTGTTTCTCATGACATTTCTTACATTGCCCACAATTATCAACTTTCTAAGTCTTTCTGAGCAGGAGAAATCGCAAAACATAGTCATTTCTTCATTGCCGTCCAAAAACAACGCTTTTTTACACTCCTGTCTCCCTTTCTCTTGGAAACAATGACTTACATCAATTCTTTTACATAATTCTTGTTTCTCATGACATTTCTAACATTGCCCACAATTATCAACTTTCTAAGTCTTTCTGAGCAAGAGAAATCGCAAAACAGTCATTTCTTCATTGCCGTCCAAAAACAACGCTTTTTTACACTCCGGTCTCCCTTTCTCTTGGAAACAATGACTTACATCAATTTTTTTACATAATTCTTGTTTCTCATGACATTTCTAACATTGCCCACAATTATCAACTTTCTAAGTCTTTCTGAGCAGGAGAAATCGCAAAACATAGTCATTTCTTCATTGTCATCCAAAAACAACGCTTTTTTACACTCCGGTCTCCCTTTCTCTTGGAAACAATGACTTACATCAATTCTTTTACATAATTCTTGTTTCTCATGACATTTCTAACATTGCCCACAATTATCAACTTTCTAAGTCTTTCTGAGCAAGAGAAATCGCAAAACAGTAATTTCTTCATTGCCGTCCAAAAACAACGCTTTTTTACACTCCGATCTCCCTTTCTCTTGGAAACAATGACTTACATCAATTCTTTTACATAATTCTTGTTTCTCATGACATTTCTAACATTGCCCACAATTATCAACTTTCTAAGTATTTCTGAGCAGGAGAAATCGCAAAACAGTCATTTCTTCATTGGCGTCCAAAAACAACGCTTTTTTACACTCCTGTCTCCCTTTCTCTTGGAAACAATGACTTACATCAATTCTTTTACATAATTCTTGTTTCTCATGACAGTTCTAACATTGCCCACAATTATCAACTTTCTAAGTCTTTCTGAGCAGGAGAAATCGCAAAACAGTCATTTCTTCATTGCCGTCCAAAAACAAGGCTTTTTTACACTCCGGTCTCCCTTTCTCTTGGAAACAATGACTTACATCAATTCTTTTACATAATTCTTGTTTCTCATGACAGTTCTAACATTGCCCACAATTATCAACTTTCTAAGTCTTTCTGAGCAGGAGAAATCGCAAAACATAGTCATTTCTTCATTGCCGTCCAAAAACAACGCTTTTTTACACTCCTGTCTCCCTTTCTCTTGGAAACAATGACTTACATCAATTCTTTTACATAATTCTTGTTTCTCATGACATTTCTAACATTGCCCACAATTATCAACTTTCTAAGTCTTTCTGAGCAAGAGAAATCGCAAAATAGTCATTTCTTCATTGCCGTCCAAAAACAACGCTTTTTTACACTCCGGTCTCCCTTTCTCTTGGAAACAATGACTTACATCAATTTTTTTACATAATTCTTGTTTCTCATGACATTTCTAACATTGCCCACAATTATCAACTTTCTAAGTCTTTCTGAGCAGGAGAAATCGCAAAACATAGTCATTTCTTCATTGCCGTCCAAAAACAACCCTTTTTTACACTCCGGTCTCCCTTTCTCTTGGAAACAATGACTTACATCAATTCTTTTACATAATTCTTGTTTCTCATGACATTTCTAACATTGCCCACAATTATCAACTTTCTAAGTCTTTCTGAGCAGGAGAAATCGCAAAACAGTCATTTCTTCATTGCCGTCCAAAAACAACGCTTTTTTACACTCCGGTCTCCCTTTCTCTTGGAAACAATGACTTACATCAATTCTTTTACATAATTCTTGTTTCTCATGACATTTCTAACATTTCCCACAATTATCAACTTTCTAAGTCTTTCTGAGCAGGAGAAATCGCAAAACATAGTCATTTCTTCATTGCCGTCCAAAAACAACGCTTTTTTACACTCCGGTCTCCCTTTCTCTTGGAAACAATGACTTACATCAATTTTTTTACATAATTCTTGTTTCTCATGACATTTCTAACATTGCCCACAATTATCAACTTTCTAAGTCTTTCTGAGCAGGAGAAATCGCAAAACATAGTCATTTCTTCATTGCCGTCCAAAAACAACGCTTTTTTACACTCCGGTCTCCCTTTCTCTTGGAAACAATGACTTACATCAATTCTTTTACATAATTCTTGTTTCTCATGACATTTCTAACATTGCCCACAATTATCAACTTTCTAAGTCTTTCTGAGCAAGAGAAATCGCAAAACAGTCATTTCTTCATTGCCGTCCAAAAACAACGCTTTTTTACACTCCGATCTCCCTTTCTCTTGGAAACAATGACTTACATCAATTCTTTTACATAATTCTTGTTTCTCATGACATTTCTAACATTGCCCACAATTATCAACTTTCTAAGTATTTCTGAGCAGGAGAAATCGCAAAACAGTCATTTCTTCATTGGCGTCCAAAAACAACGCTTTTTTACACTCCTGTCTCCCTTTCTCTTGGAAACAATGACTTACATCAATTCTTTTACATAATTCTTGTTTCTCATGACAGTTCTAACATTGCCCACAATTATCAACTTTCTAAGTCTTTCTGAGCAGGAGAAATCGCAAAACAGTCATTTCTTCATTGCCGTCCAAAAACAAGGCTTTTTTACACTCCGGTCTCCCTTTCTCTTGGAAACAATGACTTACATCAATTCTTTTACATAATTCTTGTTTCTCATGACAGTTCTAACATTGCCCACAATTATCAACTTTCTAAGTCTTTCTGAGCAGGAGAAATCGCAAAACATAGTCATTTCTTCATTGCCGTCCAAAAACAACGCTTTTTTACACTCCTGTCTCCCTTTCTCTTGGAAACAATGACTTACATCAATTCTTTTACATAATTCTTGTTTCTCATGACATTTCTAACATTGCCCACAATTATCAACTTTCTAAGTCTTTCTGAGCAAGAGAAATCGCAAAATAGTCATTTCTTCATTGCCGTCCAAAAACAACGCTTTTTTACACTCCGGTCTCCCTTTCTCTTGGAAACAATGACTTACATCAATTTTTTTACATAATTCTTGTTTCTCATGACATTTCTAACATTGCCCACAATTATCAACTTTCTAAGTCTTTCTGAGCAGGAGAAATCGCAAAACATAGTCATTTCTTCATTGCCGTCCAAAAACAACCCTTTTTTACACTCCGGTCTCCCTTTCTCTTGGAAACAATGACTTACATCAATTCTTTTACATAATTCTTGTTTCTCATGACATTTCTAACATTGCCCACAATTATCAACTTTCTAAGTCTTTCTGAGCAGGAGAAATCGCAAAACAGTCATTTCTTCATTGCCGTCCAAAAACAACGCTTTTTTACACTCCGGTCTCCCTTTCTCTTGGAAACAATGACTTACATCAATTCTTTTACATAATTCTTGTTTCTCATGACATTTCTAACATTTCCCACAATTATCAACTTTCTAAGTCTTTCTGAGCAGGAGAAATCGCAAAACATAGTCATTTCTTCATTGCCGTCCAAAAACAACGCTTTTTTACACTCCGGTCTCCCTTTCTCTTGGAAACAATGACTTACATCAATTTTTTTACATAATTCTTGTTTCTCATGACATTTCTAACATTGCCCACAATTATCAACTTTCTAAGTCTTTCTGAGCAGGAGAAATCGCAAAACATAGTCATTTCTTCATTGCCGTCCAAAAACAACGCTTTTTTACACTCCGGTCTCCCTTTCTCTTGGAAACAATGACTTACATCAATTCTTTTACATAATTCTTGTTTCTCATGACATTTCTAACATTGCCCACAATTATCAACTTTCTAAGTCTTTCTGAGCAGGAGAAATCGCAAAACAGTCATTTCTTCATTGCCGTCCAAAAACAACGCTTTTTTACACTCCGGTCTCCCTTTCTCTTGGAAACAATGACTTACATCAATTCTTTTACATAATTCTTGTTTCTCATGACATTTCTAACATTTCCCACAATTATCAACTTTCTAAGTCTTTCTGAGCAGGAGAAATCGCAAAACATAGTCATTTCTTCATTGCCGTCCAAAAACAACGCTTTTTTACACTCCGGTCTCCCTTTCTCTTGGAAACAATGACTTACATCAATTCTTTTACATAATTCTTGTTTCTCATGACATTTCTAACATTGCCCACAATTATCAACTTTCTAAGTCTTTCTGAGCAGGAGAAATCGCAAAACAGTCATTTCTTCATTGCCGTCCAAAAACAACGCTTTTTTTACACTCCGGTCTCCCTTTCTCTTGGAAACAATGACTTACATCAATTTTTTTACATAATTCTTGTTTCTCATGACATTTCTAACATTGCCCACAATTATCAACTTTCTAAGTCTTTCTGAGCAGGAGAAATCGCAAAACAGTCATTTCTTCATTGCCGTCCAAAAACAAGGCTTTTTTACACTCCGGTCTCCCTTTCTCTTGGAAACAATGACTTACATCAATTCTTTTACATAATTCTTGTTTCTCATGACAGTTCTAACATTGCCCACAATTATCAACTTTCTAAGTCTTTCTGAGCAGGAGAAATCGCAAAACATAGTCATTTCTTCATTGCCGTCCAAAAACAACGCTTTTTTACACTCCTGTCTCCCTTTTTCTTGGAAACAATGACTTACATCAATTCATTTACATAATTCTTGTTTCTCATGACATTTCTAACATTGCCCACAATTATCAACTTTCTAAGTCTTTCTGAGCAGGAGAAATCGCAAAATAGTCATTTCTTCATTGCCGTCCAAAAACAACGCTTTTTTACACTCCGGTCTCCCTTTCTCTTGGAAACAATGACTTACATCAATTTTTTTACATAATTCTTGTTTCTCATGACATTTCTAACATTGCCCACAATTATCAACTTTCTAAGTCTTTCTGAGCAGGAGAAATCGCAAAACATAGTCATTTCTTCATTGCCGTCCAAAAACAACGCTTTTTTACACTCCGGTCTCCCTTTCTCTTGGAAACAATGACTTACATCAATTCTTTTACATAATTCTTGTTTCTCATGACATTTCTAACATTGCCCACAATTATCAACTTTCTAAGTCTTTCTGAGCAGGAGAAATCGCAAAACAGTCATTTCTTCATTGCCGTCCAAAAACAACGCTTTTTTACACTCCGGTCTCCCTTTCTCTTGGAAACAATGACTTACATCAATTCTTTTACATAATTCTTGTTTCTCATGACATTTCTAACATTTCCCACAATTATCAACTTTCTAAGTCTTTCTGAGCAGGAGAAATCGCAAAACATAGTCATTTCTTCATTGCCGTCCAAAAACAACGCTTTTTTACACTCCGGTCTCCCTTTCTCTTGGAAACAATGACTTACATCAATTCTTTTACATAATTCTTGTTTCTCATGACATTTCTAACATTGCCCACAATTATCAACTTTCTAAGTCTTTCTGAGCAGGAGAAATCGCAAAACAGTCATTTCTTCATTGCCGTCCAAAAACAACGCTTTTTTTACACTCCGGTCTCCCTTTCTCTTGGAAACAATGACTTACATCAATTTTTTTACATAATTCTTGTTTCTCATGACATTTCTAACATTGCCCACAATTATCAACTTTCTAAGTCTTTCTGAGCAGGAGAAATCGCAAAACATAGTCATTTCTTCATTGCCGTCCAAAAACAACGCTTTTTTACACTCCGGTCTCCCTTTCTCTTGGAAACAATGACTTACATCAATTATTTTACATAATTCTTGTTTCTCATGACATTTCTTACATTGCCCACAATTATCAACTTTCTAAGTCTTTCTGAGCAGGAGAAATCGCAAAACATAGTCATTTCTTCATTGCCGTCCAAAAACAACGCTTTTTTACACTCCTGTCTCCCTTTCTCTTGGAAACAATGACTTACATCAATTCTTTTACATAATTCTTGTTTCTCATGACATTTCTAACATTGCCCACAATTATCAACTTTCTAAGTCTTTCTGAGCAGGAGAAATCGCAAAACATAGTCATTTCTTCATTGCCGTCCAAAAACAACGCTTTTTTACACTCCGGTCTCCCTTTCTCTTGGAAACAATGACTTACATCAATTCTTTTACATAATTCTTGTTTCTCATGACATTTCTAACATTGCCCACAATTATCAACTTTCTAAGTCTTTCTGAGCAGGAGAAATCGCAAAACAGTCATTTCTTCATTGCCGTCCAAAAACAAGGCTTTTTTACACTCCGGTCTCCCTTTCTCTTGGAAACAATGACTTACATCAATTCTTTTACATAATTCTTGTTTCTCATGACAGTTCTAACATTGCCCACAATTATCAACTTTCTAAGTCTTTCTGAGCAGGAGAAATCGCAAAACATAGTCATTTCTTCATTGCCGTCCAAAAACAACGCTTTTTTACACTCCTGTCTCCCTTTTTCTTGGAAACAATGACTTACATCAATTCATTTACATAATTCTTGTTTCTCATGACATTTCTAACATTGCCCACAATTATCAACTTTCTAAGTCTTTCTGAGCAAGAGAAATCGCAAAATAGTCATTTCTTCATTGCCGTCCAAAAACAACGCTTTTTTACACTCCGGTCTCCCTTTCTCTTGGAAACAATGACTTACATCAATTTTTTTACATAATTCTTGTTTCTCATGACATTTCTAACATTGCCCACAATTATCAACTTTCTAAGTCTTTCTGAGCAGGAGAAATCGCAAAACATAGTCATTTCTTCATTGCCGTCCAAAAACAACGCTTTTTTACACTCCGGTCTCCCTTTCTCTTGGAAACAATGACTTACATCAATTCTTTTACATAATTCTTGTTTCTCATGACATTTCTAACATTGCCCACAATTATCAACTTTCTAAGTCTTTCTGAGCAGGAGAAATCGCAAAACAGTCATTTCTTCATTGCCGTCCAAAAACAACGCTTTTTTACACTCCGGTCTCCCTTTCTCTTAGAAACAATGACTTACATCAATTCTTTTACATAATTCTTGTTTCTCATGACATTTCTAACATTTCCCACAATTATCAACTTTCTAAGTCTTTCTGAGCAGGAGAAATCGCAAAACATAGTCATTTCTTCATTGCCGTCCAAAAACAACGCTTTTTTACACTCCGGTCTCCCTTTCTCTTGGAAACAATGACTTACATCAATTCTTTTACATAATTCTTGTTTCTCATGACATTTCTAACATTGCCCACAATTATCAACTTTCTAAGTCTTTCTGAGCAGGAGAAATCGCAAAACAGTCATTTCTTCATTGCCGTCCAAAAACAACGCTTTTTTTACACTCCGGTCTCCCTTTCTCTTGGAAACAATGACTTACATCAATTTTTTTACATAATTCTTGTTTCTCATGACATTTCTAACATTGCCCACAATTATCAACTTTCTAAGTCTTTCTGAGCAGGAGAAATCGCAAAACATAGTCATTTCTTCATTGCCGTCCAAAAACAACGCTTTTTTACACTCCGGTCTCCCTTTCTCTTGGAAACAATGACTTACATCAATTATTTTACATAATTCTTGTTTCTCATGACATTTCTTACATTGCCCACAATTATCAACTTTCTAAGTCTTTCTGAGCAGGAGAAATTGCAAAACATAGTCATTTCTTCATTGCCGTCCAAAAACAACGCTTTTTTACACTCCTGTCTCCCTTTCTCTTGGAAACAATGACTTACATCAATTCTTTTACATAATTCTTGTTTCTCATGACATTTCTAACATTGCCCACAATTATCAACTTTCTAAGTCTTTCTGAGCAGGAGAAATCGCAAAACATAGTCATTTCTTCATTGCCGTCCAAAAACAACGCTTTTTTACACTCCGGTCTCCCTTTCTCTTGGAAACAATGACTTACATCAATTCTTTTACATAATTCTTGTTTCTCATGACATTTCTAACATTGCCCACAATTATCAACTTTCTAAGTCTTTCTGAGCAGGAGAAATCGCAAAACAGTCATTTCTTCATTGCCGTCCAAAAACAACGCTTTTTTTACACTCCGGTCTCCCTTTCTCTTGGAAACAATGACTTACATCAATTTTTTTACATAATTCTTGTTTCTCATGACATTTCTAACATTGCCCACAATTATCAACTTTCTAAGTCTTTCTGAGCAGGAGAAATCGCAAAACATAGTCATTTCTTCATTGCCGTCCAAAAACAACGCTTTTTTACACTCCGGTCTCCCTTTCTCTTGGAAACAATGACTTACATCAATTCTTTTACATAATTCTTGTTTCTCATGACATTTCTTACATTGCCCACAATTATCAACTTTCTAAGTCTTTCTGAGCAGGAGAAATTGCAAAACATAGTCATTTCTTCATTGCCGTCCAAAAACAACGCTTTTTTACACTCCTGTCTCCCTTTCTCTTGGAAACAATGACTTACATCAATTCTTTTACATAATTCTTGTTTCTCATGACATTTCTAACATTGCCCACAATTATCAACTTTCTAAGTCTTTCTGAGCAAGAGAAATCGCAAAACAGTCAATTCTTCATTGCCGTCCAAAAACAACGCTTTTTTACACTCCGATCTCCCTTTCTCTTGGAAACAATGACTTACATCAATTCTTTTACATAATTCTTGTTTCTCATGACATTTCTAACATTGCCCACAATTATCAACTTTCTAAGTCTTTCTGAGCAGGAGAAATCGCAAAACAGTCATTTCTTCATTGGCGTCCAAAAACAACGCTTTTTTACACTCCTGTCTCCCTTTCTTTTGGAAACAATGACTTACATCAATTCTTTTACATAATTCTTGTTTCTCATGACAGTTCTAACATTGCCCACAATTATCAACTTTCTAAGTCTTTCTGAGCAGGAGAAATCGCAAAACAGTCATTTCTTCATTGCCGTCCAAAAACAAGGCTTTTTTACACTCCGGTCTCCCTTTCTCTTGGAAACAATGACTTACATCAATTCTTTTACATAATTCTTGTTTCTCATGACAGTTCTAACATTGCCCACAATTATCAACTTTCTAAGTCTTTCTGAGCAGGAGAAATCGCAAAACATAGTCATTTCTTCATTGCCGTCCAAAAACAACGCTTTTTTACACTCCGGTCTCCCTTTCTCTTGGAAACAATGACTTACATCAATTATTTTACATAATTCTTGTTTCTCATGACATTTCTTACATTGCCCACAATTATCAACTTTCTAAGTCTTTCTGAGCAGGAGAAATCGCAAAACATAGTCATTTCTTCATTGCCGTCCAAAAACAACGCTTTTTTACACTCCTGTCTCCCTTTCTCTTGGAAACAATGACTTACATCAATTCTTTTACATAATTCTTGTTTCTCATGACATTTCTAACATTGCCCACAATTATCAACTTTCTAAGTCTTTCTGAGCAGGAGAAATCGCAAAACATAGTCATTTCTTCATTGCCGTCCAAAAACAACGCTTTTTTACACTCCGGTCTCCCTTTCTCTTGGAAACAATGACTTACATCAATTCTTTTACATAATTCTTGTTTCTCATGACATTTCTAACATTGCCCACAATTATCAACTTTCTAAGTCTTTCTGAGCAAGAGAAATCGCAAAACAGTCAATTCTTCATTGCCGTCCAAAAACAACGCTTTTTTACACTCCGATCTCCCTTTCTCTTGGAAACAATGACTTACATCAATTCTTTTACATAATTCTTGTTTCTCATGACATTTCTAACATTGCCCACAATTATCAACTTTCTAAGTCTTTCTGAGCAGGAGAAATCGCAAAACAGTCATTTCTTCATTGCCGTCCAAAAACAAGGCTTTTTTACACTCCGGTCTCCCTTTCTCTTGGAAACAATGACTTACATCAATTCTTTTACATAATTCTTGTTTCTCATGACAGTTCTAACATTGCCCACAATTATCAACTTTCTAAGTGTTTCTGAGCAGGAGAAATCGCAAAACATAGTCATTTCTTCATTGCCGTCCAAAAACAACGCTTTTTTACACTCCGGTCTCCCTTTCTCTTGGAAACAATGACTTACATCAATTATTTTACATAATTCTTGTTTCTCATGACATTTCTTACATTGCCCACAATTATCAACTTTCTAAGTCTTTCTGAGCAGGAGAAATCGCAAAACATAGTCATTTCTTCATTGCCGTCCAAAAACAACGCTTTTTTACACTCCTGTCTCCCTTTCTCTTGGAAACAATGACTTACATCAATTCTTTTACATAATTCTTGTTTCTCATGACATTTCTAACATTGCCCACAATTATCAACTTTCTAAGTCTTTCTGAGCAGGAGAAATCGCAAAACATAGTCATTTCTTCATTGCCGTCCAAAAACAACGCTTTTTTACACTCCGGTCTCCCTTTCTCTTGGAAACAATGACTTACATCAATTCTTTTACATAATTCTTGTTTCTCATGACATTTCTAACATTGCCCACAATTATCAACTTTCTAAGTCTTTCTGAGCAAGAGAAATCGCAAAACAGTCATTTCTTCATTGCCGTCCAAAAACAACGCTTTTTTACACTCCGATCTCCCTTTCTCTTGGAAACAATGACTTACATCAATTCTTTTACATAATTCTTGTTTCTCATGACATTTCTAACATTGCCCACAATTATCAACTTTCTAAGTCTTTCTGAGCAGGAGAAATCGCAAAACAGTCATTTCTTCATTGGCGTCCAAAAACAACGCTTTTTTACACTCCTGTCTCCCTTTCTCTTGGAAACAATGACTTACATCAATTCTTTTACATAATTCTTGTTTCTCATGACAGTTCTAACATTGCCCACAATTATCAACTTTCTAAGTCTTTCTGAGCAGGAGAAATCGCAAAACAGTCATTTCTTCATTGCCGTCCAAAAACAAGGCTTTTTTACACTCCGGTCTCCCTTTCTCTTGGAAACAATGACTTACATCAATTCTTTTACATAATTCTTGTTTATCATGACAGTTCTAACATTGCCCACAATTATCAACTTTCTAAGTCTTTCTGAGCAGGAGAAATCGCAAAACATAGTCATTTCTTCATTGCCGTCCAAAAACAACGCTTTTTTACACTCCTGTCTCCCTTTCTCTTGGAAACAATGACTTACATCAATTCTTTTACATAATTCTTGTTTCTCATGACATTTCTAACATTGCCCACAATTATCAACTTTCTAAGTCTTTCTGAGCAGGAGAAATCGCAAAACATAGTCATTTCTTCATTGCCGTCCAAAAACAACGCTTTTTTACACTCCGGTCTCCCTTTCTCTTGGAAACAATGACTTACATCAATTCTTTTACATAATTCTTGTTTCTCATGACATTTCTAACATTGCCCACAATTATCAACTTTCTAAGTCTTTCTGAGCAGGAGAAATCGCAAAACAGTCATTTCTTCATTGCCGTCCAAAAACAACGCTTTTTTACACTCCGGTCTCCCTTTCTCTTGGAAACAATGACTTACATCAATTCTTTTACATAATTCTTGTTTCTCATGACATTTCTAACATTTCCCACAATTATCAACTTTCTAAGTCTTTCTGAGCAGGAGAAATCGCAAAACATAGTCATTTCTTCATTGTCGTCCAAAAACAACGCTTTTTTACACTCCGGTCTCCCTTTCTCTTGGAAACAATGACTTACATCAATTCTTTTACATAATTCTTGTTTATCATGACAGTTCTAACATTGCCCACAATTATCAACTTTCTAAGTCTTTCTGAGCAGGAGAAATCGCAAAACATAGTCATTTCTTCATTGCCGTCCAAAAACAACGCTTTTTTACACTCCTGTCTCCCTTTCTCTTGGAAACAATGACTTACATCAATTCTTTTACATAATTCTTGTTTCTCATGACATTTCTAACATTGCCCACAATTATCAACTTTCTAAGTCTTTCTGAGCAGGAGAAATCGCAAAACATAGTCATTTCTTCATTGCCGTCCAAAAACAACGCTTTTTTACACTCCGGTCTCCCTTTCTCTTGGAAACAATGACTTACATCAATTCTTTTACATAATTCTTGTTTCTCATGACATTTCTAACATTGCCCACAATTATCAACTTTCTAAGTCTTTCTGAGCAAGAGAAATCGCAAAAAAATCATTTCCTTATTGCCTTCCAAAAACAACGCTTTTTTACACTCCTGTCTCCCTTTCTCTTGGAAACAATGACTTACATCAATTCTTTTACATAATTCTTGTTTCTCATGACATTTCTAACATTGCCCACAATTATCAACTTTCTAAGTCTTTCTGAGCAGGAGAAATCGCAAAACAGTCATTTCTTCATTGGCGTCCAAAAACAACGCTTTTTTACACTCCTGTCTCCCTTTCTCTTGGAAACAATGACTTACATCAATTCTTTTACATAATTCTTGTTTCTCATGACAGTTCTAACATTGCCCACAATTATCAACTTTCTAAGTCTTTCTGAGCAGGAGAAATCGCAAAACAGTCATTTCTTCATTGCCGTCCAAAAACAAGGCTTTTTTACACTCCGGTCTCCCTTTCTCTTGGAAACAATGACTTACATCAATTCTTTTACATAATTCTTGTTTCTCATGACAGTTCTAACATTGCCCACAATTATCAACTTTCTAAGTCTTTCTGAGCAGGAGAAATCGCAAAACATAGTCATTTCTTCATTGCCGTCCAAAAACAACGCTTTTTTACACTCCGGTCTCCCTTTCTCTTGGAAACAATGACTTACATCAATTATTTTACATAATTCTTGTTTCTCATGACATTTCTTACATTGCCCACAATTATCAACTTTCTAAGTCTTTCTGAGCAGGAGAAATCGCAAAACATAGTCATTTCTTCATTGCCGTCCAAAAACAACGCTTTTTTACACTCCTGTCTCCCTTTCTCTTGGAAACAATGACTTACATCAATTCTTTTACATAATTCTTGTTTCTCATGACATTTCTAACATTGCCCACAATTATCAACTTTCTAAGTCTTTCTGAGCAGGAGAAATCGCAAAACATAGTCATTTCTTCATTGCCGTCCAAAAACAACGCTTTTTTACACTCCGGTCTCCCTTTCTCTTGGAAACAATGACTTACATCAATTCTTTTACATAATTCTTGTTTCTCATGACATTTCTAACATTGCCCACAATTATCAACTTTCTAAGTCTTTCTGAGCAAGAGAAATCGCAAAACAGTCATTTCTTCATTGCCGTCCAAAAACAACGCTTTTTTACACTCCGATCTCCCTTTCTCTTGGAAACAATGACTTACATCAATTCTTTTACATAATTCTTGTTTCTCATGACATTTCTAACATTGCCCACAATTATCAACTTTCTAAGTCTTTCTGAGCAGGAGAAATCGCAAAACAGTCATTTCTTCATTGGCGTCCAAAAACAACGCTTTTTTACACTCCTGTCTCCCTTTCTCTTGGAAACAATGACTTACATCAATTCTTTTACATAATTCTTGTTTCTCATGACAGTTCTAACATTGCCCACAATTATCAACTTTCTAAGTCTTTCTGAGCAGGAGAAATCGCAAAACAGTCATTTCTTCATTGCCGTCCAAAAACAAGGCTTTTTTACACTCCTGTCTCCCTTTCTCTTGGAAACAATGACTTACATCAATTCTTTTACATAATTCTTGTTTATCATGACAGTTCTAACATTGCCCACAATTATCAACTTTCTAAGTCTTTCTGAGCAGGAGAAATCGCAAAACATAGTCATTTCTTCATTGCTGTCCAAAAACAACGCTTTTTTACACTCCTGTCTCCCTTTCTCTTGGAAACAATGACTTACATCAATTCTTTTACATAATTCTTGTTTCTCATGACATTTCTAACATTGCCCACAATTATCAACTTTCTAAGTCTTTCTGTGCAGGAGAAATCGCAAAACATAGTCATTTCTTCATTGCCGTCCAAAAACAACGCTTTTTTACACTCCGGTCTCACTTTCTCTTGGAAACAATGACTTACATCAATTCTTTTACATAATTCTTGTTTCTCATGACATTTCTAACATTGCCCACAATTATCAACTTTCTAAGTCTTTCTGAGCAAGAGAAATCGCAAAACAGTCATTTCCTTATTGCCTTCCAAAAACAACGCTTTTTTACACTCCTGTCTCCCTTTCTCTTGGAAACAATGACTTACATCAATTCTTTTACATAATTCTTGTTTCTCATGACATTTCTAACATTGCCCACAATTATCAACTTTCTAAGTCTTTCTGAGCAGGAGAAATCGCAAAACATAGTCATTTCTTCATTGCCGTCCAAAAACAACGCTTTTTTACACTCCGGTCTCCCTTTCTCTTGGAAACAATGACTTACATCAATTCTTTTACATAATTCTTGTTTCTCATGACATTTCTAACATTGCCCACAATTATCAACTTTCTAAGTCTTTCTGAGCAGGAGAAATCGCAAAACAGTCATTTCTTCATTGCCGTCCAAAAACAACGCTTTTTTACACTCCGGTCTCCCTTTCTCTTGGAAACAATGACTTACATCAATTCTTTTACATAATTCTTGTTTCTCATGACATTTCTAACATTTCCCACAATTATCAACTTTCTAAGTCTTTCTGAGCAGGAGAAATCGCAAAACATAGTCATTTCTTCATTGTCGTCCAAAAACAACGCTTTTTTACACTCCGGTCTCCCTTTCTCTTGGAAACAATGACTTACATCAATTCTTTTACATAATTCTTGTTTATCATGACAGTTCTAACATTGCCCACAATTATCAACTTTCTAAGTCTTTCTGAGCAGGAGAAATCGCAAAACATAGTCATTTCTTCATTGCCGTCCAAAAACAACGCTTTTTTACACTCCTGTCTCCCTTTCTCTTGGAAACAATGACTTACATCAATTCTTTTACATAATTCTTGTTTCTCATGACATTTCTAACATTGCCCACAATTATCAACTTTCTAAGTCTTTCTGAGCAGGAGAAATCGCAAAACATAGTCATTTCTTCATTGCCGTCCAAAAACAACGCTTTTTTACACTCCGGTCTCCCTTTCTCTTGGAAACAATGACTTACATCAATTCTTTTACATAATTCTTGTTTCTCATGACATTTCTAACATTGCCCACAATTATCAACTTTCTAAGTCTTTCTGAGCAAGAGAAATCGCAAAACAGTCATTTCCTTATTGCCTTCCAAAAACAACGCTTTTTTACACTCCTGTCTCCCTTTCTCTTGGAAACAATGACTTACATCAATTCTTTTACATAATTCTTGTTTCTCATGACATTTCTAACATTGCCCACAATTATCAACTTTCTAAGTCTTTCTGAGCAGGAGAAATCGCAAAACATAGTCATTTCTTCATTGCCGTCCAAAAACAACGCTTTTTTACACTCCGGTCTCCCTTTCTCTTGGAAACAATGACTTACATCAATTCTTTTACATAATTCTTGTTTCTCATGACATTTCTAACATTGCCCACAATTATCAACTTTCTAAGTCTTTCTGAACAGGAGAAATCGCAAAACAGTCATTTCTTCATTGCCGTCCAAAAACAACGCTTTTTTACACTCCGGTCTCCCTTTCTCTTGGAAACAATGACTTACATCAATTCTTTTACATAATTCTTGTTTCTCATGACATTTCTAACATTTCCCACAATTATCAACTTTCTAAGTCTTTCTGAGCAGGAGAAATCGCAAAACATAGTCATTTCTTCATTGCCGTCCAAAAACAACGCTTTTTTACACTCCGGTCTCCCTTTCTCTTGGAAACAATGACTTCCATCAATTATTTTACATAATTCTTGTTTCTCATGACATTTCTTACATTGCCCACAATTATCAACTTTCTAAGTCTTTCTGAGCAGGAGAAATCGCAAAACATAGTCATTTCTTCATTGCCGTCCAAAAACAACGCTTTTTTACACTCCTGTCTCCCTTTCTCTTGGAAACAATGACTTACATCAATTCTTTTACATAATTCTTGTTTCTCATGACATTTCTAACATTGCCCACAATTATCAACTTTCTAAGTCTTTCTGAGCAAGAGAAATCGCAAAACAGTCATTTCTTCATTGCCGTCCAAAAACAACGCTTTTTTACACTCCGGTCTCCCTTTCTCTTGGAAACAATGACTTACATCAATTCTTTTACATAATTCTTGTTTCTCATGACATTTCTAACATTTCCCACAATTATCAACTTTCTAAGTCTTTCTGAGCAGGAGAAATCGCAAAACATAGTCATTTCTTCATTGCCGTCCAAAAACAACGCTTTTTTACACTCTGGTCTCCCTTTCTCTTGGAAACAATGACTTACATCAATTATTTTACATAATTCTTGTTTCTCATGACATTTCTTACATTGCCCACAATTATCAACTTTCTAAGTCTTTCTGAGCAGGAGAAATCGCAAAACATAGTCATTTCTTCATTGCCGTCCAAAAACAACGCTTTTTTACACTCCTGTCTCCCTTTCTCTTGGAAACAATGACTTACATCAATTCTTTTACATAATTCTTGTTTCTCATGACATTTCTAACATTGCCCACAATTATCAACTTTCTAAGTCTTTCTGAGCAGGAGAAATCGCAAAACATAGTCATTTCTTCATTGCCGTCCAAAAACAACGCTTTTTTACACTCCGGTCTCCCTTTCTCTTGGAAACAATGACTTACATCAATTCTTTTACATAATTCTTGTTTCTCATGACATTTCTAACATTGCCCACAATTATCAACTTTCTAAGTCTTTCTGAGCAAGAGAAATCGCAAAAGAGTCATTTCCTTATTGCCTTCCAAAAACAACGCTTTTTTACACTCCTGTCTCCCTTTCTCTTGGAAACAATGACTTACATCAATTCTTTTACATAATTCTTGTTTCTCATGACATTTCTAACATTGCCCACAATTATCAACTTTCTAAGTCTTTCTGAGCAAGAGAAATCGCAAAATAGTCATTTCTTCATTGCCGTCCAAAAACAACGCTTTTTTACACTCCGGTCTCCCTTTCTCTTGGAAACAATGACTTACATCAATTTTTTTACATAATTCTTGTTTCTCAAGACATTTCTTACATTGCCCACAATTATCAACTTTCTAAGTCTTTCTGAGCAGGAGAAATCGCAAAACATAGTCATTTCTTCATTGCCGTCCAAAAACAACGCTTTTTTACACTCCGGTCTCCCTTTCTCTTGGAAACAATGACTTACATCAATTCTTTTACATAATTCTTGTTTCTCATGACATTTCTAACATTGCCCACAATTATCAACTTTCTAAGTCTTTCTGAGCAGGAGAAATCGCAAAACAGTCATTTCTTCATTGCCGTCCAAAAACAACGCTTTTTTACACTCCGGTCTCCCTTTCTCTTGGAAACAATGACTTACATCAATTCTTTTACATAATTCTTGTTTCTCATGACATTTCTAACATTTCCCACAATTATCAACTTTCTAAGTCTTTCTGAGCAGGAGAAATCGCAAAACATAGTCATTTCTTCATTGCCGTCCAAAAACAACGCTTTTTTACACTCCGGTCTCCCTTTCTCTTGGAAACAATGACTTCCATCAATTATTTTACATAATTCTTGTTTCTCATGACATTTCTTACATTGCCCACAATTATCAACTTTCTAAGTCTTTCTGAGCAGGAGAAATCGCAAAACATAGTCATTTCTTCATTGCCGTCCAAAAACAACGCTTTTTTACACTCCTGTCTCCCTTTCTCTTGGAAACAATGACTTACATCAATTCTTTTACATAATTCTTGTTTCTCATGACATTTCTAACATTTCCCACAATTATCAACTTTCTAAGTCTTTCTGAGCAGGAGAAATCGCAAAACATAGTCATTTCTCATTGCCGTCCAAAAACAACGCTTTTTTACACTCCTGTCTCCCTTTCTCTTGGAAACAATGACTTACATCAATTCTTTTACATAATTCTTGTTTCTCATGACATTTCTAACATTGCCCACAATTATCAACTTTCTAAGTCTTTCTGAGCAAGAGAAATCGCAAAACAGTCATTTCTTCATTGCCGTCCAAAAACAACGCTTTTTTACACTCCGGTCTCCCTTTCTCTTGGAAACAATGACTTACATCAATTTTTTTACATAATTCTTGTTTCTCATGACATTTCTAACATTGCCCACAATTATCAACTTTCTAAGTCTTTCTGAGCAGGAATAATCGCAAAACATAGTCATTTCTTCATTGCCGTCCAAAAACAACGCTTTTTTACACTCCTGTCTCCCTTTCTCTTGGAAACAATGACTTACATCAATTCTTTTACATAATTCTTGTTTCTCATGACATTTCTAACATTGCCCACAATTATCAACTTTCTAAGTCTTTCTGAGCAGGAGAAATCGCAAAACATAGTCATTTCTTCATTGCCGTCCAAAAACAACGCTTTTTTACACTCCGGTCTCCCTTTCTCTTGGAAACAATGACTTACATCAATTCTTTTACATAATTCTTGTTTCTCATGACATTTCTAACATTGCCCACAATTATCAACTTTCTAAGTCTTTCTGAGCAGGAGAAATCGCAAAACAGTCATTTCTTCATTGCCGTCCAAAAACAACGCTTTTTTACACTCCGGTCTCCCTTTCTCTTGGAAACAATGACTTACATCAATTCTTTTACATAATTCTTGTTTCTCATGACATTTCTAACATTTCCCACAATTATCAACTTTCTAAGTCTTTCTGAGCAGGAGAAATCGCAAAACATAGTCATTTCTTCATTGTCGTCCAAAAACAACGCTTTTTTACACTCCGGTCTCCCTTTCTCTTGGAAACAATGACTTACATCAATTCTTTTACATAATTCTTGTTTATCATGACAGTTCTAACATTGCCCACAATTATCAACTTTCTAAGTCTTTCTGAGCAGGAGAAATCGCAAAACATAGTCATTTCTTCATTGCCGTCCAAAAACAACGCTTTTTTACACTCCTGTCTCCCTTTCTCTTGGAAACAATGACTTACATCAATTCTTTTACATAATTCTTATTTCTCATGACATTTCTAACATTGCCCACAATTATCAACTTTCTAAGTCTTTCTGAGCAGGAGAAATCGCAAAACATAGTCATTTCTTCATTGCCGTCCAAAAACAACGCTTTTTTACACTCCGGTCTCCCTTTCTCTTGGAAACAATGACTTACATCAATTCTTTTACATAATTCTTGTTTCTCATGACATTTCTAACATTGCCCACAATTATCAACTTTCTAAGTCTTTCTGAGCAAGAGAAATCGCAAAACAGTCATTTCCTTATTGCCTTCCAAAAACAACGCTTTTTTACACTCCTGTCTCCCTTTCTCTTGGAAACAATGACTTACATCAATTCTTTTACATAATTCTTGTTTCTCATGACATTTCTAACATTGCCCACAATTATCAACTTTCTAAGTCTTTCTGAGCAGGAGAAATCGCAAAACATAGTCATTTCTTCATTGCCGTCCAAAAACAACGCTTTTTTACACTCCGGTCTCCCTTTCTCTTGGAAACAATGACTTACATCAATTCTTTTACATAATTCTTGTTTCTCATGACATTTCTAACATTGCCCACAATTATCAACTTTCTAAGTCTTTCTGAACAGGAGAAATCGCAAAACAGTCATTTCTTCATTGCCGTCCAAAAACAACGCTTTTTTACACTCCGGTCTCCCTTTCTCTTGGAAACAATGACTTACATCAATTCTTTTACATAATTCTTGTTTCTCATGACATTTCTAACATTTCCCACAATTATCAACTTTCTAAGTCTTTCTGAGCAGGAGAAATCGCAAAACATAGTCATTTCTTCATTGCCGTCCAAAAACAACGCTTTTTTACACTCTGGTCTCCCTTTCTCTTGGAAACAATGACTTACATCAATTATTTTACATAATTCTTGTTTCTCATGACATTTCTTACATTGCCCACAATTATCAACTTTCTAAGTCTTTCTGAGCAGGAGAAATCGCAAAACATAGTCATTTCTTCATTGCCGTCCAAAAACAACGCTTTTTTACACTCCTGTCTCCCTTTCTCTTGGAAACAATGACTTACATCAATTCTTTTACATAATTCTTGTTTCTCATGACATTTCTAACATTGCCCACAATTATCAACTTTCTAAGTCTTTCTGAGCAGGAGAAATCGCAAAACATAGTCATTTCTTCATTGCCGTCCAAAAACAACGCTTTTTTACACTCCGGTCTCCCTTTCTCTTGGAAACAATGACTTACATCAATTCTTTTACATAATTCTTGTTTCTCATGACATTTCTAACATTGCCCACAATTATCAACTTTCTAAGTCTTTCTGAGCAAGAGAAATCGCAAAAGAGTCATTTCCTTATTGCCTTCCAAAAACAACGCTTTTTTACACTCCTGTCTCCCTTTCTCTTGGAAACAATGACTTACATCAATTCTTTTACATAATTCTTGTTTCTCATGACATTTCTAACATTGCCCACAATTATCAACTTTCTAAGTCTTTCTGAGCAAGAGAAATCGCAAAATAGTCATTTCTTCATTGCCGTCCAAAAACAACGCTTTTTTACACTCCGGTCTCCCTTTCTCTTGGAAACAATGACTTACATCAATTTTTTTACATAATTCTTGTTTCTCAAGACATTTCTTACATTGCCCACAATTATCAACTTTCTAAGTCTTTCTGAGCAGGAGAAATCGCAAAACATAGTCATTTCTTCATTGCCGTCCAAAAACAACGCTTTTTTACACTCCGGTCTCCCTTTCTCTTGGAAACAATGACTTACATCAATTCTTTTACATAATTCTTGTTTCTCATGACATTTCTAACATTGCCCACAATTATCAACTTTCTAAGTCTTTCTGAGCAGGAGAAATCGCAAAACAGTCATTTCTTCATTGCCGTCCAAAAACAACGCTTTTTTACACTCCGGTCTCCCTTTCTCTTGGAAACAATGACTTACATCAATTCTTTTACATAATTCTTGTTTCTCATGACATTTCTAACATTTCCCACAATTATCAACTTTCTAAGTCTTTCTGAGCAGGAGAAATCGCAAAACATAGTCATTTCTTCATTGTCGTCCAAAAACAACGCTTTTTTACACTCCGGTCTCCCTTTCTCTTGGAAACAATGACTTACATCAATTCTTTTACATAATTCTTGTTTATCAGGACAGTTCTAACATTGCCCACAATTATCAACTTTCTAAGTCTTTCTGAGCAGGAGAAATCGCAAAACATAGTCATTTCTTCATTGCCGTCCAAAAACAACGCTTTTTTACACTCCTGTCTCCCTTTCTCTTGGAAACAATGACTTACATCAATTCTTTTACATAATTCTTATTTCTCATGACATTTCTAACATTGCCCACAATTATCAACTTTCTAAGTCTTTCTGAGCAGGAGAAATCGCAAAACATAGTCATTTCTTCATTGCCGTCCAAAAACAACGCTTTTTTACACTCCGGTCTCCCTTTCTCTTGGAAACAATGACTTACATCAATTCTTTTACATAATTCTTGTTTCTCATGACATTTCTAACATTGCCCACAATTATCAACTTTCTAAGTCTTTCTGAGCAAGAGAAATCGCAAAACAGTCATTTCCTTATTGCCTTCCAAAAACAACGCTTTTTTACACTCCTGTCTCCCTTTCTCTTGGAAACAATGACTTACATCAATTCTTTTACATAATTCTTGTTTCTCATGACATTTCTAACATTGCCCACAATTATCAACTTTCTAAGTCTTTCTGAGCAGGAGAAATCGCAAAACATAGTCATTTCTTCATTGCCGTCCAAAAACAACGCTTTTTTACACTCCGGTCTCCCTTTCTCTTGGAAACAATGACTTACATCAATTCTTTTACATAATTCTTGTTTCTCATGACATTTCTAACATTGCCCACAATTATCAACTTTCTAAGTCTTTCTGAACAGGAGAAATCGCAAAACAGTCATTTCTTCATTGCCGTCCAAAAACAACGCTTTTTTACACTCCGGTCTCCCTTTCTCTTGGAAACAATGACTTACATCAATTCTTTTACATAATTCTTGTTTCTCATGACATTTCTAACATTTCCCACAATTATCAACTTTCTAAGTCTTTCTGAGCAGGAGAAATCGCAAAACATAGTCATTTCTTCATTGCCGTCCAAAAACAACGCTTTTTTACACTCTGGTCTCCCTTTCTCTTGGAAACAATGACTTACATCAATAATTTTACATAATTCTTGTTTCTCATGACATTTCTTACATTGCCCACAATTATCAACTTTCTAAGTCTTTCTGAGCAGGAGAAATCGCAAAACATAGTCATTTCTTCATTGCCGTCCAAAAACAACGCTTTTTTACACTCCTGTCTCCCTTTCTCTTGGAAACAATGACTTACATCAATTCTTTTACATAATTCTTGTTTCTCATGACATTTCTAACATTGCCCACAATTATCAACTTTCTAAGTCTTTCTGAGCAGGAGAAATCGCAAAACATAGTCATTTCTTCATTGCCGTCCAAAAACAACGCTTTTTTACACTCCGGTCTCCCTTTCTCTTGGAAACAATGACTTACATCAATTCTTTTACATAATTCTTGTTTCTCATGACATTTCTAACATTGCCCACAATTATCAACTTTCTAAGTCTTTCTGAGCAAGAGAAATCGCAAAAGAGTCATTTCCTTATTGCCTTCCAAAAACAACGCTTTTTTACACTCCTGTCTCCCTTTCTCTTGGAAACAATGACTTACATCAATTCTTTTACATAATTCTTGTTTCTCATGACATTTCTAACATTGCCCACAATTATCAACTTTCTAAGTCTTTCTGAGCAAGAGAAATCGCAAAATAGTCATTTCTTCATTGCCGTCCAAAAACAACGCTTTTTTACACTCCGGTCTCCCTTTCTCTTGGAAACAATGACTTACATCAATTTTTTTACATAATTCTTGTTTCTCAAGACATTTCTTACATTGCCCACAATTATCAACTTTCTAAGTCTTTCTGAGCAGGAGAAATCGCAAAACATAGTCATTTCTTCATTGCCGTCCAAAAACAACGCTTTTTTACACTCCGGTCTCCCTTTCTCTTGGAAACAATGACTTACATCAATTCTTTTACATAATTCTTGTTTCTCATGACATTTCTAACATTGCCCACAATTATCAACTTTCTAAGTCTTTCTGAGCAGGAGAAATCGCAAAACAGTCATTTCTTCATTGCCGTCCAAAAACAACGCTTTTTTACACTCCGGTCTCCCTTTCTCTTGGAAACAATGACTTACATCAATTCTTTTACATAATTCTTGTTTCTCATGACATTTCTAACATTTCCCACAATTATCAACTTTCTAAGTCTTTCTGAGCAGGAGAAATCGCAAAACATAGTCATTTCTTCATTGCCGTCCAAAAACAACGCTTTTTTACACTCCGGTCTCCCTTTCTCTTGGAAACAATGACTTCCATCAATTATTTTACATAATTCTTGTTTCTCATGACATTTCTTACATTGCCACAATTATCAACTTTCTAAGTCTTTCTGAGCAGGAGAAATCGCAAAACATAGTCATTTCTTCATTGCCGTCCAAAAACAACGCTTTTTTACACTCCTGTCTCCCTTTCTCTTGGAAACAATGACTTACATCAATTCTTTTACATAATTCTTGTTTCTCATGACATTTCTAACATTTCCCACAATTATCAACTTTCTAAGTCTTTCTGAGCAGGAGAAATCGCAAAACATAGTCATTTCTTCATTGCCGTCCAAAAACAACGCTTTTTTACACTCCTGTCTCCCTTTCTCTTGGAAACAATGACTTACATCAATTCTTTTACATAATTCTTGTTTCTCATGACATTTCTAACATTGCCCACAATTATCAACTTTCTAAGTCTTTCTGAGCAAGAGAAATCGCAAAACAGTCATTTCTTCATTGCCGTCCAAAAACAACGCTTTTTTACACTCCGGTCTCCCTTTCTCTTGGAAACAATGACTTACATCAATTTTTTTACATAATTCTTGTTTCTCATGACATTTCTAACATTGCCCACAATTATCAACTTTCTAAGTCTTTCTGAGCAGGAGAAATCGCAAAACATAGTCATTTCTTCATTGTCGTCCAAAACAACGCTTTTTTACACTCCGGTCTCCCTTTCTCTTGGAAACAATGACTTACATCAATTCTTTTACATAATTCTTGTTTCTCATGACATTTCTAACATTGCCCACAATTATCAACTTTCTAAGTCTTTCTGAGCAGGAATAATCGCAAAACATAGTCATTTCTTCATTGCCGTCCAAAAACAACGCTTTTTTACACTCCTGTCTCCCTTTCTCTTGGAAACAATGACTTACATCAATTCTTTTAAATAATTCTTGTTTCTCATGACATTTCTAACATTGCCCACAATTATCAACTTTCTAAGTCTTTCTGAGCAAGAGAAATCGCAAAACAGTCATTTCTTCATTGCCGTCCAAAAACAACGCTTTTTTACACTCCGGTCTCCCTTTCTCTTGGAAACAATGACTTACATCAATTCTTTTACATAATTCTTGTTTCTCATGACATTTCTTACATTGCCCACAATTATCAACTTTCTAAGTCTTTCTGAGCAGGAGAAATCGCAAAACATAGTCATTTCTTCATTGCCGTCCAAAAACAACGCTTTTTTACACTCCTGTCTCCCTTTCTCTTGGAAACAATGACTTACATCAATTCTTTTACATAATTCTTGTTTCTCATGACATTTCTAACATTGCCCACAATTATCAACTTTCTAAGTCTTTCTGAGCAAGAGAAATCGCAAAACAGTCATTTCTTCATTGCCGTCCAAAAACAACGCTTTTTTACACTCCGGTCTCCCTTTCTCTTGGAAACAATGACTTACATCAATTTTTTTACATAATTCTTGTTTCTCATGACATTTCTAACATTGCCCACAATTATCAACTTTCTAAGTCTTTCTGAGCAGGAGAAATCGCAAAACATAGTCATTTCTTCATTGTCATCCAAAAACAACGCTTTTTTACACTCCGGTCTCCCTTACTCTTGGAAACAATGACTTACATCAATTCTTTTACATAATTCTTGTTTCTCATGACATTTCTAACATTGCCCACAATTATCAACTTTCTAAGTCTTTCTGAGCAGGAATAATCGCAAAACATAGTCATTTCTTCATTGCCGTCCAAAAACAACGCTTTTTTACACTCCTGTCTCCCTTTCTCTTGGAAACAATGACTTACATCAATTCTTTTAAATAATTCTTGTTTCTCATGACATTTCTAACATTGCCCACAATTATCAACTTTCTAAGTCTTTCTGAGCAAGAGAAATCGCAAAACAGTCATTTCTTCATTGCCGTCCAAAAACAACGCTTTTTTACACTCCGGTCTCCCTTTCTCTTGGAAACAATGACTTACATCAATTCTTTTACATAATTCTTGTTTCTCATGACATTTCTTACATTGCCCACAATTATCAACTTTCTAAGTCTTTCTAAGCAGGAGAAATCGCAAAACATAGTCATTTCTTCATTGCCGTCCAAAAACAACGCTTTTTTAAACTCCTGTCTCCCTTTCTCTTGGAAACAATGACTTACATCAATTCTTTTACATAATTCTTGTTTCTCATGACATTTCTAACATTGCCCACAATTATCAACTTTCTAAGTCTTTCTGAGCAAGAGAAATCGCAAAACAGTCATTTCTTCATTGCCGTCCAAAAACAACGCTTTTTTACACTCCGGTCTCCCTTTCTCTTGGAAACAATGACTTACATCAATTCTTTTACATAATTCTTGTTTCTCATGACATTTCTTACATTGCCCACAATTATCAACTTTCTAAGTCTTTCTGAGCAGGAGAAATCGCAAAACATAGTCATTTCTTCATTGCCGTCCAAAAACAACGCTTTTTTACACTCCTGTCTCCCTTTCTCTTGGAAACAATGACTTACATCAATTCTTTTACATAATTCTTGTTTCTCATGACATTTCTAACATTTCCCACAATTATCAACTTTCTAAGTCTTTCTGAGCAGGAGAAATCGCAAAACATAGTCATTTCTTCATTGCCGTCCAAAAACAACGCTTTTTTACACTCCGGTCTCCCGTTCTCTTGGAAACAATGACTTACATCAATTCTTTTACATAATTCTTGTTTCTCATGACAGTTCTAACATTGCCCACAATTATCAACTTTCTAAGTCTTTCTGAGCAGGAGAAATCGCAAAACAGTCATTTCTTCATTGCCGTCCAAAAACAAGGCTTTATTACACTCCGGTCTCCCTTTCTCTTGGAAACAATGACTTACATCAATTCTTTTACATAATTCTTGTTTCTCATGACAGTTCTAACATTGCCCACAATTATCAACTTTGTAAGTCTTTCTGAGCAGGAGAAATCTCAAAACATAGTCATTTCTTCATTGCCGTCCAAAAACAACGCTTTTTTACACTCCTGTCTCCCTTTCTCTTGGAAACAATGACTTACATCAATTCTTTTACATAATTCTTGTTTCTCATGACATTTCTAACATTGCCCACAATTATCAACTTTCTAAGTCTTTCTGAGCAGGAGAAATCGCAAAACATAGTCATTTCTTCATTGCCGTCCAAAAACAACGCTTTTTTACACTCCGGTCTCCCTTTCTCTTGGAACAATGACTTACATCAATTCTTTTACATAATTCTTGTTTCTCATGACATTTCTAACATTGCCCACAATTATCAACTTTCTAAGTCTTTCTGAGCAGGAGAAATCGCAAAACAGTCATTTCTTCATTGCCGTCCAAAAACAACGCTTTTTTACACTCCGGTCTCCCTTTCTCTTGGAAACAATGACTTACATCAATTCTTTTACATAATTCTTGTTTCTCATGACATTTCTAACATTGCCCACAATTATCAACTTTCTAAGTCTTTCTGAGCAAGAGAAATCGCAAAACAGTCATTTCTTCATTGCCGTCCAAAAACAACGCTTTTTTACACTCTGGTCTCCCTTTCTCTTGGAAACAATGACTTACATCAATTCTTTTACATAATTCTTGTTTCTCATGACATTTCTAACATTTCCCACAATTATCAACTTTCTAAGTCTTTCTGAGCAGGAGAAATCGCAAAACATAGTCATTTCTTCATTGCCGTCCAAAAACAACGCTTTTTTACACTCCGGTCTCCCTTTCTCTTGGAAACAATGACTTACATCAATTATTTTACATAATTCTTGTTTCTCATGACATTTCTTACATTGCCCACAATTATCAACTTTCTAAGTCTTTCTGAGCAGGAGAAATCGCAAAACATAGTCATTTCTTCATTGCCGTCCAAAAACAACGCTTTTTTACACTCCGGTCTCCCTTTCTCTTGGAAACAATGACTTACATCAATTCTTTTACATAATTCTTGTTTCTCATGACATTTCTAACATTGCCCACAATTATCAACTTTCTAAGTCTTTCTGAGCAGGAGAAATCGCAAAACAGTCATTTCTTCATTGCCGTCCAAAAACAACGCTTTTTTACACTCCGGTCTCCCTTTCTCTTGGAAACAATGACTTCCATCAATTATTTTACATAATTCTTGTTTCTCATGACATTTCTTACATTGCCCACAATTATCAACTTTCTAAGTCTTTCTGAGCAGGAGAAATCGCAAAACATAGTCATTTCTTCATTGCCGTCCAAAAACAACGCTTTTTTACACTCCTGTCTCCCTTTCTCTTGGAAACAATGACTTACATCAATTCTTTTACATAATTCTTGTTTCTCATGACATTTCTAACATTGCCCACAATTATCAACTTTCTAAGTCTTTCTGAGCAGGAGAAATCGCAAAACATAGTCATTTCTTCATTGCCGTCCAAAAACAACGCTTTTTTACACTCCGGTCTCCCGTTCTCTTGGAAACAATGACTTACATCAATTCTTTTACATAATTCTTGTTTCTCATGACAGTTCTAACATTGCCCACAATTATCAACTTTCTAAGTCTTTCTGAGCAGGAGAAATCGCAAAACAGTCATTTCTTCATTGCCGTCCAAAAACAAGGCTTTATTACACTCCGGTCTCCCTTTCTCTTGGAAACAATGACTTACATCAATTCTTTTACATAATTCTTGTTTCTCATGACAGTTCTAACATTGCCCACAATTATCAACTTTCTAAGTCTTTCTGAGCAGGAGAAATCTCAAAACATAGTCATTTCTTCATTGCCGTCCAAAAACAACGCTTTTTTACACTCCTGTCTCCCTTTCTCTTGGAAACAATGACTTACATCAATTCTTTTACATAATTCTTGTTTCTCATGACATTTCTAACATTGCCCACAATTATCAACTTTCTAAGTCTTTCTGAGCAGGAGAAATCGCAAAACATAGTCATTTCTTCATTGCCGTCCAAAAACAACGCTTTTTTACACTCCGGTCTCCCTTTCTCTTGGAACAATGACTTACATCAATTCTTTTACATAATTCTTGTTTCTCATGACATTTCTAACATTGCCCACAATTATCAACTTTCTAAGTCTTTCTGAGCAGGAGAAATCGCAAAACAGTCATTTCTTCATTGCCGTCCAAAAACAACGCTTTTTTACACTCCGGTCTCCCTTTCTCTTGGAAACAATGACTTACATCAATTCTTTTACATAATTCTTGTTTCTCATGACATTTCTAACATTGCCCACAATTATCAACTTTCTAAGTCTTTCTGAGCAAGAGAAATCGCAAAACAGTCATTTCTTCATTGCCGTCCAAAAACAACGCTTTTTTACACTCTGGTCTCCCTTTCTCTTGGAAACAATGACTTACATCAATTCTTTTACATAATTCTTGTTTCTCATGACATTTCTAACATTTCCCACAATTATCAACTTTCTAAGTCTTTCTGAGCAGGAGAAATCGCAAAACATAGTCATTTCTTCATTGCCGTCCAAAAACAACGCTTTTTTACACTCCGGTCTCCCTTTCTCTTGGAAACAATGACTTACATCAATTATTTTACATAATTCTTGTTTCTCATGACATTTCTTACATTGCCCACAATTATCAACTTTCTAAGTCTTTCTGAGCAGGAGAAATCGCAAAACATAGTCATTTCTTCATTGCCGTCCAAAAACAACGCTTTTTTACACTCCGGTCTCCCTTTCTCTTGGAAACAATGACTTACATCAATTCTTTTACATAATTCTTGTTTCTCATGACATTTCTAACATTGCCCACAATTATCAACTTTCTAAGTCTTTCTGAGCAGGAGAAATCGCAAAACAGTCATTTCTTCATTGCCGTCCAAAAACAACGCTTTTTTACACTCCGGTCTCCCTTTCTCTTGGAAACAATGACTTCCATCAATTATTTTACATAATTCTTGTTTCTCATGACATTTCTTACATTGCCCACAATTATCAACTTTCTAAGTCTTTCTGAGCAGGAGAAATCGCAAAACATAGTCATTTCTTCATTGCTGTCCAAAAACAACGCTTTTTTACACTCCTGTCTCCCTTTCTCTTGGAAACAATGACTTACATCAATTCTTTTACATAATTCTTGTTTATCATGACAGTTCTAACATTGCCCACAATTATCAACTTTCTAAGTCTTTCTGAGCAGGAGAAATCGCAAAACATAGTCATTTCTTCATTGCTGTCCAAAAACAACGCTTTTTTACACTCCTGTCTCCCTTTCTCTTGGAAACAATGACTTACATCAATTCTTTTACATAATTCTTGTTTCTCATGACATTTCTAACATTGCCCACAATTATCAACTTTCTAAGTCTTTCTGTGCAGGAGAAATCGCAAAACATAGTCATTTCTTCATTGCCGTCCAAAAACAACGCTTTTTTACACTCCGGTCTCACTTTCTCTTGGAAACAATGACTTACATCAATTCTTTTACATAATTCTTGTTTCTCATGACATTTCTAACATTGCCCACAATTATCAACTTTCTAAGTCTTTCTGAGCAAGAGAAATCGCAAAACAGTCATTTCCTTATTGCCTTCCAAAAACAACGCTTTTTTACACTCCTGTCTCCCTTTCTCTTGGAAACAATGACTTACATCAATTCTTTTACATAATTCTTGTTTCTCATGACATTTCTAACATTGCCCACAATTATCAACTTTCTAAGTCTTTCTGAGCAGGAGAAATCGCAAAACATAGTCATTTCTTCATTGCCGTCCAAAAACAACGCTTTTTTACACTCCGGTCTCCCTTTCTCTTGGAAACAATGACTTACATCAATTCTTTTACATAATTCTTGTTTCTCATGACATTTCTAACATTGCCCACAATTATCAACTTTCTAAGTCTTTCTGAGCAGGAGAAATCGCAAAACAGTCATTTCTTCATTGCCGTCCAAAAACAACGCTTTTTTACACTCCGGTCTCCCTTTCTCTTGGAAACAATGACTTACATCAATTCTTTTACATAATTCTTGTTTCTCATGACATTTCTAACATTTCCCACAATTATCAACTTTCTAAGTCTTTCTGAGCAGGAGAAATCGCAAAACATAGTCATTTCTTCATTGTCGTCCAAAAACAACGCTTTTTTACACTCCGGTCTCCCTTTCTCTTGGAAACAATGACTTACATCAATTCTTTTACATAATTCTTGTTTATCATGACAGTTCTAACATTGCCCACAATTATCAACTTTCTAAGTCTTTCTGAGCAGGAGAAATCGCAAAACATAGTCATTTCTTCATTGCCGTCCAAAAACAACGCTTTTTTACACTCCTGTCTCCCTTTCTCTTGGAAACAATGACTTACATCAATTCTTTTACATAATTCTTGTTTCTCATGACATTTCTAACATTGCCCACAATTATCAACTTTCTAAGTCTTTCTGAGCAGGAGAAATCGCAAAACATAGTCATTTCTTCATTGCCGTCCAAAAACAACGCTTTTTTACACTCCGGTCTCCCTTTCTCTTGGAAACAATGACTTACATCAATTCTTTTACATAATTCTTGTTTCTCATGACATTTCTAACATTGCCCACAATTATCAACTTTCTAAGTCTTTCTGAGCAAGAGAAATCGCAAAACAGTCATTTCCTTATTGCCTTCCAAAAACAACGCTTTTTTACACTCCTGTCTCCCTTTCTCTTGGAAACAATGACTTACATCAATTCTTTTACATAATTCTTGTTTCTCATGACATTTCTAACATTGCCCACAATTATCAACTTTCTAAGTCTTTCTGAGCAGGAGAAATCGCAAAACATAGTCATTTCTTCATTGCCGTCCAAAAACAACGCTTTTTTACACTCCGGTCTCCCTTTCTCTTGGAAACAATGACTTACATCAATTCTTTTACATAATTCTTGTTTCTCATGACATTTCTAACATTGCCCACAATTATCAACTTTCTAAGTCTTTCTGAACAGGAGAAATCGCAAAACAGTCATTTCTTCATTGCCGTCCAAAAACAACGCTTTTTTACACTCCGGTCTCCCTTTCTCTTGGAAACAATGACTTACATCAATTCTTTTACATAATTCTTGTTTCTCATGACATTTCTAACATTTCCCACAATTATCAACTTTCTAAGTCTTTCTGAGCAGGAGAAATCGCAAAACATAGTCATTTCTTCATTGCCGTCCAAAAACAACGCTTTTTTACACTCCGGTCTCCCTTTCTCTTGGAAACAATGACTTCCATCAATTATTTTACATAATTCTTGTTTCTCATGACATTTCTTACATTGCCCACAATTATCAACTTTCTAAGTCTTTCTGAGCAGGAGAAATCGCAAAACATAGTCATTTCTTCATTGCCGTCCAAAAACAACGCTTTTTTACACTCCTGTCTCCCTTTCTCTTGGAAACAATGACTTACATCAATTCTTTTACATAATTCTTGTTTCTCATGACATTTCTAACATTGCCCACAATTATCAACTTTCTAAGTCTTTCTGAGCAAGAGAAATCGCAAAACAGTCATTTCTTCATTGCCGTCCAAAAACAACGCTTTTTTACACTCCGGTCTCCCTTTCTCTTGGAAACAATGACTTACATCAATTCTTTTACATAATTCTTGTTTCTCATGACATTTCTAACATTTCCCACAATTATCAACTTTCTAAGTCTTTCTGAGCAGGAGAAATCGCAAAACATAGTCATTTCTTCATTGCCGTCCAAAAACAACGCTTTTTTACACTCTGGTCTCCCTTTCTCTTGGAAACAATGACTTACATCAATTATTTTACATAATTCTTGTTTCTCATGACATTTCTTACATTGCCCACAATTATCAACTTTCTAAGTCTTTCTGAGCAGGAGAAATCGCAAAACATAGTCATTTCTTCATTGCCGTCCAAAAACAACGCTTTTTTACACTCCTGTCTCCCTTTCTCTTGGAAACAATGACTTACATCAATTCTTTTACATAATTCTTGTTTCTCATGACATTTCTAACATTGCCCACAATTATCAACTTTCTAAGTCTTTCTGAGCAGGAGAAATCGCAAAACATAGTCATTTCTTCATTGCCGTCCAAAAACAACGCTTTTTTACACTCCGGTCTCCCTTTCTCTTGGAAACAATGACTTACATCAATTCTTTTACATAATTCTTGTTTCTCATGACATTTCTAACATTGCCCACAATTATCAACTTTCTAAGTCTTTCTGAGCAAGAGAAATCGCAAAAGAGTCATTTCCTTATTGCCTTCCAAAAACAACGCTTTTTTACACTCCTGTCTCCCTTTCTCTTGGAAACAATGACTTACATCAATTCTTTTACATAATTCTTGTTTCTCATGACATTTCTAACATTGCCCACAATTATCAACTTTCTAAGTCTTTCTGAGCAAGAGAAATCGCAAAATAGTCATTTCTTCATTGCCGTCCAAAAACAACGCTTTTTTACACTCCGGTCTCCCTTTCTCTTGGAAACAATGACTTACATCAATTTTTTTACATAATTCTTGTTTCTCAAGACATTTCTTACATTGCCCACAATTATCAACTTTCTAAGTCTTTCTGAGCAGGAGAAATCGCAAAACATAGTCATTTCTTCATTGCCGTCCAAAAACAACGCTTTTTTACACTCCGGTCTCCCTTTCTCTTGGAAACAATGACTTACATCAATTCTTTTACATAATTCTTGTTTCTCATGACATTTCTAACATTGCCCACAATTATCAACTTTCTAAGTCTTTCTGAGCAGGAGAAATCGCAAAACAGTCATTTCTTCATTGCCGTCCAAAAACAACGCTTTTTTACACTCCGGTCTCCCTTTCTCTTGGAAACAATGACTTACATCAATTCTTTTACATAATTCTTGTTTCTCATGACATTTCTAACATTGCCCACAATTATCAACTTTCTAAGTCTTTCTGAGCAAGAGAAATCGCAAAACAGTCATTTCTTCATTGCCGTCCAAAAACAACGCTTTTTTACACTCCGCTCTCCCTTTCTCTTGGAAACAATGACTTCCATCAATTCTTTTACATAATTCTTGTTTCTCATGACATTTCTAACATTGCCCACAATTATCAACTTTCTAAGTCTTTCTGAGCAAGAGAAATCGCAAAACAGTCATTTCCTTATTGCCTTCCAAAAACAACGCTTTTTTACACTCCTGTCTCCCTTTCTCTTGGAAACAATGACTTACATCAATTCTTTTACATAATTCTTGTTTCTCATGACATTTCTAACATTGCCCACAATTATCAACTTTCTAAGTCTTTCTGAGCAGGAGAAATCGCAAAACATAGTCATTTCTTCATTGCCGTCCAAAAACAACGCTTTTTTACACTCCGGTCTCCCTTTCTCTTGGAAACAATGACTTACATCAATTCTTTTACATAATTCTTGTTTCTCATGACATTTCTAACATTGCCCACAATTATCAACTTTCTAAGTCTTTCTGAACAGGAGAAATCGCAAAACAGTCATTTCTTCATTGCCGTCCAAAAACAACGCTTTTTTACACTCCGGTCTCCCTTTCTCTTGGAAACAATGACTTACATCAATTCTTTTACATAATTCTTGTTTCTCATGACATTTCTAACATTTCCCACAATTATCAACTTTCTAAGTCTTTCTGAGCAGGAGAAATCGCAAAACATAGTCATTTCTTCATTGCCGTCCAAAAACAACGCTTTTTTACACTCCGGTCTCCCTTTCTCTTGGAAACAATGACTTCCATCAATTATTTTACATAATTCTTGTTTCTCATGACATTTCTTACATTGCCCACAATTATCAACTTTCTAAGTCTTTCTGAGCAGGAGAAATCGCAAAACATAGTCATTTCTTCATTGCCGTCCAAAAACAACGCTTTTTTACACTCCTGTCTCCCTTTCTCTTGGAAACAATGACTTACATCAATTCTTTTACATAATTCTTGTTTCTCATGACATTTCTAACATTGCCCACAATTATCAACTTTCTAAGTCTTTCTGAGCAAGAGAAATCGCAAAACAGTCATTTCTTCATTGCCGTCCAAAAACAACGCTTTTTTACACTCCGGTCTCCCTTTCTCTTGGAAACAATGACTTACATCAATTCTTTTACATAATTCTTGTTTCTCATGACATTTCTAACATTTCCCACAATTATCAACTTTCTAAGTCTTTCTGAGCAGGAGAAATCGCAAAACATAGTCATTTCTTCATTGCCGTCCAAAAACAACGCTTTTTTACACTCTGGTCTCCCTTTCTCTTGGAAACAATGACTTACATCAATTATTTTACATAATTCTTGTTTCTCATGACATTTCTTACATTGCCCACAATTATCAACTTTCTAAGTCTTTCTGAGCAGGAGAAATCGCAAAACATAGTCATTTCTTCATTGCCGTCCAAAAACAACGCTTTTTTACACTCCTGTCTCCCTTTCTCTTGGAAACAATGACTTACATCAATTCTTTTACATAATTCTTGTTTCTCATGACATTTCTAACATTGCCCACAATTATCAACTTTCTAAGTCTTTCTGAGCAGGAGAAATCGCAAAACATAGTCATTTCTTCATTGCCGTCCAAAAACAACGCTTTTTTACACTCCGGTCTCCCTTTCTCTTGGAAACAATGACTTACATCAATTCTTTTACATAATTCTTGTTTCTCATGACATTTCTAACATTGCCCACAATTATCAACTTTCTAAGTCTTTCTGAGCAAGAGAAATCGCAAAAGAGTCATTTCCTTATTGCCTTCCAAAAACAACGCTTTTTTACACTCCTGTCTCCCTTTCTCTTGGAAACAATGACTTACATCAATTCTTTTACATAATTCTTGTTTCTCATGACATTTCTAACATTGCCCACAATTATCAACTTTCTAAGTCTTTCTGAGCAAGAGAAATCGCAAAATAGTCATTTCTTCATTGCCGTCCAAAAACAACGCTTTTTTACACTCCGGTCTCCCTTTCTCTTGGAAACAATGACTTACATCAATTTTTTTACATAATTCTTGTTTCTCAAGACATTTCTTACATTGCCCACAATTATCAACTTTCTAAGTCTTTCTGAGCAGGAGAAATCGCAAAACATAGTCATTTCTTCATTGCCGTCCAAAAACAACGCTTTTTTACACTCCGGTCTCCCTTTCTCTTGGAAACAATGACTTACATCAATTCTTTTACATAATTCTTGTTTCTCATGACATTTCTAACATTGCCCACAATTATCAACTTTCTAAGTCTTTCTGAGCAGGAGAAATCGCAAAACAGTCATTTCTTCATTGCCGTCCAAAAACAACGCTTTTTTACACTCCGGTCTCCCTTTCTCTTGGAAACAATGACTTACATCAATTCTTTTACATAATTCTTGTTTCTCATGACATTTCTAACATTTCCCACAATTATCAACTTTCTAAGTCTTTCTGAGCAGGAGAAATCGCAAAACATAGTCATTTCTTCATTGCCGTCCAAAAACAACGCTTTTTTACACTCCGGTCTCCCTTTCTCTTGGAAACAATGACTTCCATCAATTATTTTACATAATTCTTGTTTCTCATGACATTTCTTACATTGCCCACAATTATCAACTTTCTAAGTCTTTCTGAGCAGGAGAAATCGCAAAACATAGTCATTTCTTCATTGCCGTCCAAAAACAACGCTTTTTTACACTCCTGTCTCCCTTTCTCTTGGAAACAATGACTTACATCAATTCTTTTACATAATTCTTGTTTCTCATGACATTTCTAACATTTCCCACAATTATCAACTTTCTAAGTCTTTCTGAGCAGGAGAAATCGCAAAACATAGTCATTTCTTCATTGCCGTCCAAAAACAACGCTTTTTTACACTCCTGTCTCCCTTTCTCTTGGAAACAATGACTTACATCAATTCTTTTACATAATTCTTGTTTCTCATGACATTTCTAACATTGCCCACAATTATCAACTTTCTAAGTCTTTCTGAGCAAGAGAAATCGCAAAACAGTCATTTCTTCATTGCCGTCCAAAAACAACGCTTTTTTACACTCCGGTCTCCCTTTCTCTTGGAAACAATGACTTACATCAATTTTTTTACATAATTCTTGTTTCTCATGACATTTCTAACATTGCCCACAATTATCAACTTTCTAAGTCTTTCTGAGCAGGAGAAATCGCAAAACATAGTCATTTCTTCATTGTCGTCCAAAAACAACGCTTTTTTACACTCCGGTCTCCCTTTCTCTTGGAAACAATGACTTACATCAATTCTTTTACATAATTCTTGTTTCTCATGACATTTCTAACATTGCCCACAATTATCAACTTTCTAAGTCTTTCTGAGCAGGAATAATCGCAAAACATAGTCATTTCTTCATTGCCGTCCAAAAACAACGCTTTTTTACACTCCTGTCTCCCTTTCTCTTGGAAACAATGACTTACATCAATTCTTTTACATAATTCTTGTTTCTCATGACATTTCTAACATTGCCCACAATTATCAACTTTCTAAGTCTTTCTGAGCAGGAGAAATCGCAAAACATAGTAATTTCTTCATTGCCGTCCAAAAACAACGCTTTTTTACACTCCGGTCTCCCTTTCTCTTGGAAACAATGACTTACATCAATTCTTTTACATAATTCTTGTTTCTCATGACATTTCTAACATTGCCCACAATTATCAACTTTCTAAGTCTTTCTGAGCAGGAGAAATCGCAAAACAGTCATTTCTTCATTGCCGTCCAAAAACAACGCTTTTTTACACTCCGGTCTCCCTTTCTCTTGGAAACAATGACTTACATCAATTCTTTTACATAATTCTTGTTTCTCATGACATTTCTAACATTTCCCACAATTATCAACTTTCTAAGTCTTTCTGAGCAGGAGAAATCGCAAAACATAGTCATTTCTTCATTGTCGTCCAAAAACAACGCTTTTTTACACTCCGGTCTCCCTTTCTCTTGGAAACAATGACTTACATCAATTCTTTTACATAATTCTTGTTTATCATGACAGTTCTAACATTGCCCACAATTATCAACTTTCTAAGTCTTTCTGAGCAGGAGAAATCGCAAAACATAGTCATTTCTTCATTGCCGTCCAAAAACAACGCTTTTTTACACTCCTGTC
Organism: Mixophyes fleayi; assembly: GCF_038048845.1. Classification (NCBI taxonomy): domain Eukaryota; kingdom Metazoa; phylum Chordata; class Amphibia; order Anura; family Limnodynastidae; genus Mixophyes; species Mixophyes fleayi. The sequence goes on along the minus strand of NW_027446659.1, from coordinate 2,007 downwards.
TCCCTTTCTCTTGGAAACAATGACTTACATCAATTCTTTTACATAATTCTTATTTCTCATGACATTTCTAACATTGCCCACAATTATCAACTTTCTAAGTCTTTCTGAGCAGGAGAAATCGCAAAACATAGTCATTTCTTCATTGCCGTCCAAAAACAACGCTTTTTTACACTCCGGTCTCCCTTTCTCTTGGAAACAATGACTTACATCAATTCTTTTACATAATTCTTGTTTCTCATGACATTTCTAACATTGCCCACAATTATCAACTTTCTAAGTCTTTCTGAGCAAGAGAAATCGCAAAACAGTCATTTCCTTATTGCCTTCCAAAAACAACGCTTTTTTACACTCCTGTCTCCCTTTCTCTTGGAAACAATGACTTACATCAATTCTTTTACATAATTCTTGTTTCTCATGACATTTCTAACATTGCCCACAATTATCAACTTTCTAAGTCTTTCTGAGCAGGAGAAATCGCAAAACATAGTCATTTCTTCATTGCCGTCCAAAAACAACGCTTTTTTACACTCCGGTCTCCCTTTCTCTTGGAAACAATGACTTACATCAATTCTTTTACATAATTCTTGTTTCTCATGACATTTCTAACATTGCCCACAATTATCAACTTTCTAAGTCTTTCTGAACAGGAGAAATCGCAAAACAGTCATTTCTTCATTGCCGTCCAAAAACAACGCTTTTTTACACTCCGGTCTCCCTTTCTCTTGGAAACAATGACTTACATCAATTCTTTTACATAATTCTTGTTTCTCATGACATTTCTAACATTTCCCACAATTATCAACTTTCTAAGTCTTTCTGAGCAGGAGAAATCGCAAAACATAGTCATTTCTTCATTGCCGTCCAAAAACAACGCTTTTTTACACTCTGGTCTCCCTTTCTCTTGGAAACAATGACTTACATCAATTATTTTACATAATTCTTGTTTCTCATGACATTTCTTACATTGCCCACAATTATCAACTTTCTAATTCTTTCTGAGCAGGAGAAATCGCAAAACATAGTCATTTCTTCATTGCCGTCCAAAAACAACGCTTTTTTACACTCCTGTCTCCCTTTCTCTTGGAAACAATGACTTACATCAATTCTTTTACATAATTCTTGTTTCTCATGACATTTCTAACATTGCCCACAATTATCAACTTTCTAAGTCTTTCTGAGCAGGAGAAATCGCAAAACATAGTCATTTCTTCATTGCCGTCCAAAAACAACGCTTTTTTACACTCCGGTCTCCCTTTCTCTTGGAAACAATGACTTACATCAATTCTTTTACATAATTCTTGTTTCTCATGACATTTCTAACATTGCCCACAATTATCAACTTTCTAAGTCTTTCTGAGCAAGAGAAATCGCAAAAGAGTCATTTCCTTATTGCCTTCCAAAAACAACGCTTTTTTACACTCCTGTCTCCCTTTCTCTTGGAAACAATGACTTACATCAATTCTTTTACATAATTCTTGTTTCTCATGACATTTCTAACATTGCCCACAATTATCAACTTTCTAAGTCTTTCTGAGCAAGAGAAATCGCAAAATAGTCATTTCTTCATTGCCGTCCAAAAACAACGCTTTTTTACACTCCGGTCTTCCTTTCTCTTGGAAACAATGACTTACATCAATTTTTTTTACATAATTCTTGTTTCTCAAGACATTTCTTACATTGCCCACAATTATCAACTTTCTAAGTCTTTCTGAGCAGGAGAAATCGCAAAACATAGTCATTTCTTCATTGCCGTCCAAAAACAACGCTTTTTTACACTCCGGTCTCCCTTTCTCTTGGAAACAATGACTTACATCAATTCTTTTACATAATTCTTGTTTCTCATGACATTTCTAACATTGCCCACAATTATCAACTTTCTAAGTCTTTCTGAGCAGGAGAAATCGCAAAACAGTCATTTCTTCATTGCCGTCCAAAAACAACGCTTTTTTACACTCCGGTCTCCCTTTCTCTTGGAAACAATGACTTACATCAATTCTTTTACATAAA
>NW_027446658.1:0-49221 GCF_038048845.1 Mixophyes fleayi | reverse complement strand
TGAATTAAATCATGAATCATGAATCATGAATCGAATCATGAATCGTGAATCGATTTATGAATTATGAATCATGAATCATGAATTGAATCATGAATCATGAATCGAATCATGAATCATGAATCGAATCATGAATTATGAATCATGAATCATGAATTGAATCATGAATCATGAATCGAATCATGAATCATGATTCATGAATCATGAATTAAATCATGAATCATGAATCATGAATCGAATCATGAATCGTTAATCGATTTATGAATTATGAATCATGAATCATGAATTGAATCATGCATCATGAATCGAATCATGAATCATGAATCGAAACATGAATCATGAATTGAATCATGAATCATGAATTGAATCATGAATTATGAATCATGAAACGAATCATAAATCATTAATCATGAATCGAATCATGAATCATGAATTGAATCATAAATCATGAATTGAATCATGAATCATGAATCATAATTTGAATCATGAAATGAATCATGAATCATGAATTGAATCATAATTTGAATCATGAATCATGAATCATGAATCATGAATCATGAATCGAATCATGAATCATGAATCCTGAATTGAATCATGAATCATGAATAATGAATTGAATCATGAAATGAATCATGAATCATGAATCATGAATCATGAATTGAATCATGAATCATGAATCGAATCATGAATCTCGAATCATGAATTGAATCATGAATCATGAATTGAATCATGAATTGAATCATAAATCATGAATCATGAATTGAATCATAAATCATAAATCGAATCATGAATCATGAATTGAATCATGAAACATGAATCATGAATCGAATCATGAATCATGAATCATGAATCGAATTATGAATCATGAATTGAATCATGAATCATGAATCGAATCATGAATCATGAATTAAATCATGAATCATGAATCATGAATCGAATCATGAATCGTGAATGGATTTATGATTTATGAATCATGAATCATGAATTGAATCATGAATCATGAATCGAATCATGAATCATGAATCATGAATCGAATCATGAATCATGAATCATGAATCGAATCATGAATCATGAAATGAATCATGAATTGAATCATGAATTGAATCATAAATCGTGAATTGATTAATGAATCATGAATCGATTCGTGAATCATGAATCATGAATTAAATCATGAATCATGAATCATGAATTGAATCATAAATCATGAATTGAATCATGAATCATGAATCATGAATTGAATCATAAATTGAATCATAAATCATAAATCATGAATTGAATCATGAATCATGAATCGAATCATGAATCATGAATATAATCATGAATCATGAATCATGAATTGAATCATAAATTGAATCATAAATCATAAATCATGAATTGAATCATGAATCATGAATCGAATCATGAATCATGAATCTAATCATGAATCATGAATCATGAATTAAATCATGAATCATTAATCATGAATCGAATCATGAATCATGAATCGAATCATGAATTATGAATCATGAATCATGAATTGAATCATGAATCATGAATCGAATCATCAATCATGAATCATGAATCATGAATTAAATCATGAATCATGAATCATGAATCGAATCATGAATCGTGAATCGATTTATGAATTATGAATCATGAATCATGAATTGAATCATGAATCATGAATCGAATCATGAATCATGAATCGAATCATGAATTATGAATCATGAATCATGAATTGAATCATGAATCATGAATCGAATCATGAATCATGATTCATGAATCATGAATTAAATCATGAATCATGAATCATGAATCGAATCATGAATCGTTAATCGATTTATGAATTATGAATCATGAATCATGAATTGAATCATGCATCATGAATCGAATCATGAATCATGAATCGAAACATGAATCATGAATTGAATCATGAATCATGAATTGAATCATGAATTATGAATCATGAAACGAATCATAAATCATTAATCATGAATCGAATCATGAATCATGAATTGAATCATAAATCATGAATTGAATCATGAATCATGAATCATAATTTGAATCATGAAATGAATCATGAATCATGAATTGAATCATAATTTGAATCATGAATCATGAATCATGAATCATGAATCATGAATCGAATCATGAATCATGAATCCTGAATTGAATCATGAATCATGAATAATGAATTGAATCATGAAATGAATCATGAATCATGAATCATGAATCATGAATTGAATCATGAATCATGAATCGAATCATGAATCTCGAATCATGAATTGAATCATGAATCATGAATTGAATCATGAATTGAATCATAAATCATGAATCATGAATTGAATCATAAATCATAAATCGAATCATGAATCATGAATTGAATCATGAAACATGAATCATGAATCGAATCATGAATCATGAATCATGAATCGAATTATGAATCATGAATTGAATCATGAATCATGAATCGAATCATGAATCATGAATTAAATCATGAATCATGAATCATGAATCGAATCATGAATCGTGAATCGATTTATGAATTATGAATCATGAATCATGAATTGAATCATGAATCATGAATCGAATCATGAATCATGAATCATGAATCGAATCATGAATCATGAATCATGAATCGAATCATGAATCATGAAATGAATCATGAATTGAATCATGAATTGAATCATAAATCGTGAATTGATTAATGAATCATGAATCGATTCGTGAATCATGAATCATGAATTAAATCATGAATCATGAATCATGAATTGAATCATAAATCATGAATTGAATCATGAATCATGAATCATGAATTGAATCATAAATTGAATCATAAATCATAAATCATGAATTGAATCATGAATCATGAATCGAATCATGAATCATGAATATAATCATGAATCATGAATCATGAATTGAATCATAAATTGAATCATAAATCATAAATCATGAATTGAATCATGAATCATGAATCGAATCATGAATCATGAATCTAATCATGAATCATGAATCATGAATTAAATCATGAATCATTAATCATGAATCGAATCATGAATCATGAATCGAATCATGAATTATGAATCATGAATCATGAATTGAATCATGAATCATGAATCGAATCATGAATCATGAATCATGAATCATGAATTAAATCATGAATCATGAATCATGAATCGAATCATGAATCGTGAATCGATTTATGAATTATGAATCATGAATCATGAATTGAATCATGAATCATGAATCGAATCATGAATCATGAATCGAAACATGAATCATGAATTGAATCATGAATCATGAATTGAATCATGAATTATGAATCATGAAACGAATCAAAAATCATTAATCATGAATCGAATCATGAATCATGAATTGAATCATGAATCATGAATCGAATCATGAATCTCGAATCATGAATTGAATCATGAATCATGAATTGAATCATGTATTGAATCATAAATCATGAATCATGAATTGAATCATAAATCATAAATCGAATCATGAATCATAAATTGAATCATGAAACATGAATCATGAATCGAATCATGAATCATGAATCATGAATCGAATTATGAATCATGAATTGAATCATGAATCATGAATTTAATCATAAATCATGAATCGAATCATGAAACATGAATTGAATCATGAATCATGAATTGAATCATGAATCATGAATTGCATCATGAATCATGGATTGAATCATGAATCATTAATCATGAATTAAATCATGAATCATGAAATGAATCATGAATTGAATCATGAATCATGAATCATGAATTGAATCATGAATCATGAATCATGAATTGAATCATGAATCATGAAATGAATCATGAATTAAATCATGAATCATAAATTGAATCATAATTCATGAATCGAATCATGAATCATGAATTGAATCACGAATCATGAATTGAATCATGAATTGAATCATAAATCATGAATCATGAATTGAATCATGAATCATTAATCGAATCATGAATCATGAATCATGAATAATCATGAATCATGAATCGAATCATAAATCATAAATTGAATCATGATTCATGAATTGAATCATAAATCATGAATCATGAATCATGAATTGAATCATGAATCATGAATCGAATCATGAATCATGAATCATGAATCATGAATCATGAATCAAATCATGAATCATGAATTGAATCATGAATCATGAACTGAATCATGAATCATGAATCATGAATCATGAATTAAATCATGAATCATGAATCATGAATTGAATCATGAATCATGAATCGAATCATGAATTATGAATTAAATAATGAATTATGAATCATGATTTGAATCATAAATCATGAATCTAATCATGAATCATGAATCGAATCATGAATCATGAATTGAATCATGAATCATGAATCATGAATCGAATCATGAATCATGAATCATGAATTATGAATCATGAATCGAATCATGAATCATGAATTGAATCTTGAATCATGAATCATGAATTGAATCATGAATTATGAATCATGAGTCATGAATTGAATCATGAATCATGAATCGAATCATGAATCATGAATCGAATCATGAATCATGAAATGAATCATGAATTAAATCATGAATTGAATCATAAATCATGAATTGAATCATGAATCATGAATCGAATTGTGAATTATGAATCATGAATTAAATCATGAATCATGAATCATGAATTGAATCATGAATCATGAATCATGAATTGAATCATAAATTGAATCATAAATCATAAATCATGAATTGAATCATGAATCATGAATCGAATCAAGAATCATGAATCTAATCATGAATCATGAATCATGAATTGAATCATAAATTGAATCATAAATCATAAATCATGAATTGAATCATGAATCATGAATCGAATCATGAATCATGAATCGAATCATGAATTATGAATCATGAATCATGAATTGAATCATGAATCATGAAACGAATCATGAATCATGAATCATGAATCATGAATTAAATCATGAATCATGAATCATGAATCGAATCATGAATCGTGAATTGATTTATGAATTATGAATCATGAATCATGAATTGAATCATGAATCATGAATCGAATCATGAATCATGAATCGAAACATGAATCATGAATTGAATCATGAATCATGAATTGAATCATGAATTATGAATCATGAAACGAATCATAAATCATTAATCATGAATCGAATCATGAATCATGAATTAAATCATAAATCATGAATTGAATCATGAATCATGAATCATAATTTGAATCATGAAATGAATCATGAATCATGAATTGAATCATAATTTGAATCATGAATCATGAATCATGAATCATGAATCGAATCATGAATCATGAATCCTGAATTGAATCATGAATCATGAATAATGAATTGAATCATGAAATGAATCATGAATCATGAATCATGAATCATGAATCATGAATTGAATCATGAATCATGAATTGAATCATGAATTGAATCATAAATCATGAATCATGAATTGAATCATAAATCATAAATCGAATCATGAATCATGAATTGAATCATGAAACATGAATCATGAATCGAATCATGAATCATGAATCGAATTATGAATCATGAATTGAATCATGAATCATGAATTTAATCATAAATCATGAATCGAATCATGAAACATGAATTGAATCATGAATCATGAATTGAATCATGATTCATGAATTGCATCATGAATCATGGATTGAATCATGAATCATTAATCATGAATTAAATCATGAATCATGAAATGAATCATGAATTGAATCATGAATCATGAATCATGAATTGAATCATGAATCATGAATCATGAATTGAATCATGAATCATGAAATGAATCATGAATTAAATCATGAATAATAAATTGAATCATAATTCATAAATCGAATCATGAATCATGAATTGAATCACGAATCATGAATTGAATCATGAATTGAATCATAAATCATGAATCATGAATTGAATCATGAATCATGAATCGAATCATGAATCATGAATCATGAATCGAATCATGAATCATAAATTGAATCATGATTCATGAATTGAATCATAAATCATGAATCATGAATCATGAATTGAATCATGAATCATGAATCGAATCATGAATCATGAATCATGAATCATGAATCAAATCATGAATCATGAATTGAATCATGAATCATGAACTGAATCATGAATCATGAATCATGAATCATGAATTGAATCATGAATCATGAATTGAATCATGAATCATGAATCGAATCATGAATTATGAATTAAATAATGAATTATGAATCATGATTTGAATCATAAATCATGAATCTAATCATGAATCATGAATTGAATCATGAATCATGAATCATGAATCGAATCATGAATCATAAATCATGAATTATGAATCATGAATCGAATCATGAATCATGAATTGAATCTTGAATCATGAATCATGAATTGTATCATGAATTATGAATCATGAATCATGAATTGAATCATGAATCATGAATCGAATCATGAATCATGAATCATGAATCGAATCATGAATCATGAAATGAATCATGAATTGAATCATGAATTGAATCATAAATCATGAATCATGAATTGATTCATGAATCATGAATTGAATCATGAATCATGAATCGAATCATGAATCATGAATTGAATCATGAATCATGAATTGAATCATGAATCATGAATCGAATCATGAATCATGAATTGAATCATGAATCATGAATCATGAATTGAATCATGAATCATGAATCGAATCATGAATCATGAATCATGAATTGAATCATGAATCATGAATTGAATCATAAATTGAATCATAAATCATAAATCATGAATTGAATCATGAATCATGAATCGAATCATGAATCATGAATCTAATCATGAATCATGAATCATGAATCGAATCATGATTTATGAATCATGAATTGAATCATGAATTGAATCATGAATCATGAATTGAATCATGAATCATGAATCTAATCATGAATCATGAATCATGAATCTAATCATGAATCATGAATCATGAATCGAATCATGAATCATGAATCATGAATCGAATCATGATTTATGAATTATGAATTGAATCATGAATTGAATCATGAATCATGAATTGAATCATGAATCCTGAATCATAAATCATGAATCGAATCATAAATTATGAATCATGAATCATGAATTGAATCATGAATTGAATCATTAATCATGAATCATGAATTGAATCATGAATCATAAATTGAATCATGAATCATGAATTGATTCATGAATCATGAATCGAATCATGAATCATGAATCATGAATTGAATCATGAATCATGAATTGAATCATTTAATCATGAATCATGAATCGAATCATGAATCATGAATTGAATCATGAATCATGAATTGAATCATGAATCATGAATCATTAATTGAAACATGAATCATGAATTGAATCATGAATCATGAATCGAATCATGAATCATGAATTGAATCATGAATCATGAATCATGAATTGAATCATGAATCATGAATCGAATCATGAATCATGAATCTAATCATGAATCATGAATCGAATCATGATTTAGGAATCATGAATCATGAATCATGAATTGAATCATGAATCATGAATTGAATCATGAATCCTGAATCATGAATCATGAATCGAATCATAAATTATGAATCATGAATTATGAATTGAATCATGAATTGAATCATGAATCATGAATTGAATCATGAATCATAAATCGAATCATGAATCATGAATTGAATCATGAATCATGAATCATAAATTGAATCATAAATCATAAATCATGAATTGAATCATGAATCATGAATCTAATCATGAATCATGAATCGCATCATGAATCGTGAATTGATTCATGAATCATGAATTGAATCATGAATCATGAATCGAATCATGAATCATGAATCATGAATCGAATCATGAATCATGAATCGAATCATGAATCATAATTTGAATCATGAATCATGAATTGAATCATGAATCATGAATCATGAATTGAATCATGAATCATGAATCGAATCATGAATCATGAATTGAATCATGAATCATGAATTGAATCATGAATCATGAATCGAATTATGAATCATGAATCATGAACTGAATCATGAATCATGAATTGAATCATAAATTGAATCATAAATCATAAATCATGAATTGAATCATGAATCATGAATCGAATCATGAATCATGAATCTAATCATGAATCATGAATCATGAATTCAATCATAAATTGAATCATAAATCTTAAATCGTGAATTGAATCATGAATCATGAATCGAATCATGAATCATGAATTGAATTATGAATCATGAATCATGAATTGAATCATGAATCATGAATCGAATTATGAATCATGAATCATGAATTGAATCATGAATCATGAATTGAATCATAAATTGAATCATAAATCATAAATCATGAATTGAATCATGAATCATGAATCGAATCATGAATCATGAATCTAATCATGAATCATGAATCGAATCATGATTTATGATCATGAATTGAATCATGAATTGAATCATGAATCATGAATTGAATCATGAATCCTGAATCATGAATCATGAATCGAATCATAAATTATGAATCATGAATCATGAATTGAATCATGAATTGAATCATTAATCATGAATCATGAATTGAATCATGAATCATAAATTGAATCATGAATCATGAATTGATTCATGAATCATGAATCGAATCATGAATCATGAATCATGAATTGAATCATGAATCATAAATTGAATCATGAATCATGAATTGATTCATGAATCATGAATCGAATCATGAATCATGAATCATGAATCGAATCATGAATCATGAATTGAATCATTTAATCATGAATCATGAATCGAATCATGAATCATGAATCGAATCATGAATCATGAATTGAATCATGAATCATGAATTGAATCATGAATCATGAATCATGAATTGAATCATGAATCATGAATTGAATCATGAATCATGAATCGAATCATGAATCATGAATTGAATCATGAATCATGAATTGAATCATGAATCATGAATCGAATCATGAATCATGAATCATGAATTGAATCATGAATCATGAATTGAATCATAAATTGAATCATAAATCATAAATCATGAATTGAATCATGAATCATGAATCGAATCATGAATCATGAATCATGAATCGAATCATGAATCATGAATCTAATCATGAATCATGAATCGAATCATGATTAGGAATCATGAATCATGAATCATGAATTGAATCATGAATCATGAATTGAATCATGAATTGAATCATGAATCCTGAATCATGAATCATGAATCGAATCATAAATTATGAATCATGAATTATTAATTGAATCATGAATTGAATCATGAATCATGAATTGAATCATGAATCATAAATCGAATAATGAATCATGAATTGAATCATGAATCATGAATCATGAATCATAAATTGAATCATAAATCATAAATCATGAATTGAATCATGAATCATGAATCTAATCATGAATCATGAATCGCATCATGAATCGTGAATTGATTCATGAATCATGAATTGAATCATGAATCATGAATCGAATCATGAATCATGAATCATGAATCGAATCATGAATCATGAATCGAATCATGAATCATAATTTGAATCATGAATCATGAATTGAATCATGAATCATGAATCATGAATTGAATCATGAATCATGAATCATGAATTGAATCATGAATCATGAATCGAATCATGAATCATGAATTGAATCATGAATCATGAATCATGAATTGAATCATGAATCATAATTCGAATTATGAATCATGAATCATGAATTGAATCATGAATCATGAATTCAATCATAAATGAATCATAAATCATAAATCATGAATTGAATCATGAATCATGAATCATGAATTGAATCATGAATTATGAATCATGAATTAAATCATGAATCATGAATCGAATCATGAATCATGAATTGAATCATGAATCATGAATCATGAATTGAATCATGAATCATGAATCGAATTATGAATCATGAATCATGAATTGAATCATGAATCATGAATTGAATCATAAATTGAATCATAAATCATAATGATGAATTGAATCATGAATCATGAATCGAATCATGAATCATGAATCTAATCATGAATCATGAATCATGAATCGAATCATGATTTATGAATCATGAATTGAATCATGAATTGAATCATGAATCATGAATTGAATCATGAATCCTGAATCATTAATCATGAATCGAATCATAAATTATGAATCATGAATCATGAATTGAATCATGAATTGAATCATGAATCATAAATTGAATCATGAATCATGAATTGATTCATGAATCATGAATCGAATCATGAATCATGAATCATGAATTGAATCATGAATCATAAATTGAATCATGAATCATGAATTGATTCATGAATCATGAATCGAATCATAAATCATGAATCATGAATCGAATCATGAATCATGAATTGAATCATTTAATCATGAATCATGAATTGAATCATGAATCATGAATCGAATCATGAATCATGAATCGAATCATGAATCATGAATTGAATCATGAATCATGAATTGAATCATGAATCATGAATCATGAATTGAATCATGAATCATGAATTGAATCATGAATCATGAATCGAATCATGAATCATGAATTGAATCATGAATCATGAATTGAATCATGAATCATGATACGAATCATGAATCATGAATCATGAATTGAATCATGAATCATGAATTGAATCATAAATTGAATCATAAATCATAAATCATGAATTGAATCATGAATCATGAATCGAATCATGAATCATGAATCATGAATCGAATCATGAATCATGAATCTAATCATGAATCATGAATCGAATCATGATTTAGGAATCATGAATCATGAATCATGAATTGAATCATGAATCATGAATTGAATCATGAATCCTGAATCATGAATCATGAATCGAATCATAAATTATGAATCATGAATCATGAATTGAATCATGAATTGAATCATGAATCATGAATTGAATCATGAATTATAAATCGAATCATGAATCATGAATTGAATCATGAATCATGAATCATGAATCATAAATTGAATCATAAATCATAAATCATGAATTGAATCATGAATCATGAATCTAATCATGTTTCATGAATCGCATCATGAATCGTGAATTGATTCATGAATCATGAATTGAATCATGAATCATGAATCGAATCATGAATCATGAATCATGAATCGAATCATGAATCATGAATCGAATCATGAATCATAATTTGAATCATGAATCATGAATTGAATCATGAATCATGATCATGAATTGAATCATGAATCATGAATCATGAATTGAATCATGAATCATGAATCATGAATTGAATCATGAATCATGAATCGAATCATGAATCATGAATTGAATCATGAATCATGAATCATGAATTGAATCATGAATCATGAATCGAATTATGAATCATGAATCATGAATTGAATCATGAATCATGAATTGAATCATAAATTGAATCATAAATCATAAATCATGAATTGAATCATGAATCATGAATCGAATCATGAATCATGAATCTAATCATGAATCATGAATCATGAATTCAATCATAAATTGAATCATAAATCATAAATCATGAATTGAATCATGAATCATGAATCGAATCATGAATCATGAATTGAATCATGAATCATGAATCATGAATTAAATCATGAATCATGAATCATGAATCGAATCATGAATCATGAATTGAATCATGAATCATGAATCCATGAATTGAATCATGAATCATGAATCGAATTATGAATCATGAATCATGAATTGAATCATGAATCATGAATTGAATCATAAATTGAATCATAAATCATAAATCATGAATTGAATCATGAATCATGAATCGAATCATGAATCATGAATCTTATCATGAATCATGAATCATGAATTCAATCATAAATTGAATCATAAATCATAAATCATGAATTGAATCATGAATCATGAATCGAATCATGAATCATGAATCGAATCATGAATCATGAATCGAATCATGAATCATGAATCATGAATCGAATCATGAATCATGAATTAAATAATGAATCATGATTTGAATCATAAATCATGAATCTAATCATGAATCATGAATCGAATCATGAATCATGAATTGAATCATGAATCATGAATCATGAATCGAATCATGAATCATAAATCATGAATTATGAATCATGAATCGAATCATGAATCATGAAATGAATCTTGAATCATGAATCATGAATTGAATCATGAATTATGAATCATGAATCATGAATCGAATCATGAATCATGAATCATGAATCGAATCATGAATCATGAAATGGATCATGAATTGAATCATGAATTGAATCATAAATCATGAATCATGAATTGATTCATGAATCATGAATTGAATCATGAATCATGAATCGAATCATGAATCATGAATTGAATCATGAATCATGAATTGAATCATGAATCATGAATCGAATCATGATTCATGAATTGAATCATGAATCATGAATCGAATCATGAATCATGAATCATGAATTGAATCATGAATCATGAATTGAATCATAAATTGAATCATAAATCATAAATCATGAATTGAATCATGAATCATGAATCAAATCATGAATCATGAATCGAATCATGAATCATGAATCATGAATTGAATCATAAATTGAATCATAAATCATAAATCATGAATTGAATCATGAATCATGAATCATGAATCATGAATTAAATCATGAATCATGAATCATGAATCGAATCATGAATCGTAAATTGATTTATGAATTATGAATCATGAATCATGAATTGAATCATGAATCATGAATCGAATCATGAATCATGAATCGAAACATGAATCATGAATTGAATCATGAATCATGAATTGAATCATGAATTATGAATCGATACACGAATCATGAAATGAATCATGAATCATGAAACGAATCATAAATCATTAATCATGAATCGAATCATGAATCATGAATTGAATCATAAATCATGAATTGAATCATGAATCATGAATCATGAATTGAATCATGAAATGAATCATGAATCATGAATTGAATCATAATTTGAATCATGAATCATGAATCATGAATAATGAATCATGAATCGAATCATGAATCATGAATCCTGAATTGAATCTTGAATCATGAATCATGAATCATGAATCATGAATCATGAATCATGAATCGAATCATGAATCATGAATCCTGAATTAAATCATGAATCATGAATCATGAATTGAATCATGAAATGAATCATGAATCATGAATCATGAATTGAATCATGAATCGAATCATGAATTGAATCATGAATCGAATCATGAATCTCGAATCATGAATTGAATCATGAATCATGAATTGAATCATGAATTGAATCATAAATCATGAATCATGAATTGAATCATGAAACATGAATCATGAATCGAATCATGAATCATGAATCATGAATCGAATTATGAATCATGAATTGAATCATGAATCATGAATTTAATCATAAATCATGAATCGAATCATGAAACATGAATTGAATCATGAATCATGAATTGAATCATGAATCATGAATTGCATCATGAATCATGAATTGAATCATGAATCATGAATCATGAATTGAATCATGAATCATGAATCATGAATTGAATCATGAATCATGAATCGAATCATGAATCATGAATTGAATCATGATCATGAATCATGAATTGAATCATGAATCATGAATCGAATTATGAATCATGAATCATGAATTGAATCATGAATCATGAATTGAATCATAAATTGAATCATAAATCATAAATCATGAATTGAATCATGAATCATGAATCGAATCATGAATCATGAATCTAATCATGAATCATGAATCATGAATTCAATCATAAATTGAATCATAAATCATAAATCATGAATTGAATCATGAATCATGAATCGAATCATGAATCATGAATTGAATCATGAATCATGAATCATGAATTAAATCATGAATCATGAATCATGAATCGAATCATGAATCATGAATTGAATCATGAATCATGATCATGAATTGAATCATGAATCATGAATTGAATCATAAATTGAATCATAAATCATAAATCATGAATTGAATCATGAATCATGAATCGAATCATGAATCATGAATCTTATCATGAATCATGAATCATGAATTCAATCATAAATTGAATCATAAATCATAAATCATGAATTGAATCATGAATCATGAATCATGAATTGAATCATGAAATGAATCATGAATCATGAATTGAATCATAATTTGAATCATGAATCATGAATCATGAATCATGAATAATGAATCATGAATCGAATCATGAATCATGAATCCTGAATTGAATCTTGAATCATGAATCATGAATCATGATTAATGAATCATGAATCATGAATCATGAATCATGAATCGAATCATGAATCATGAATCCTGAATTAAATCATGAATCATGAATCATGAATTGAATCATGAAATGAATCATGAATCATGAATTGAATCATGAATCGAATCATGAATCTCGAATCATGAATTGAATCATGAATCATGAATTGAATCATGAATTGAATCATAAATCATGAATCATGAATTGAATCATGAAATATGAATCATGAATCATGAATCATGAATCGAATTATGAATCATGAATTGAATCATGAATCATGAATTTAATCATAAATCATGAATTGAATCATGAAACATGAATTGAATCATGAATCATGAATTGAATCATGAATCATGAATTGCATCATGAATCATGGATTGAATCATGAATCGAATCATGAATTGAATCATGAATCGAATCATGAATCTCGAATCATGAATTGAATCATGAATCATGAAATGAATCATGAATTGAATCATGAATCATGAATCATGAATTGAATCATGAATCATGAAATAAATCATGAATTAAATCATGAATCATAAATTGAATCATAATTTATGAATCGAATCATGAATCATGAATTGAATCACGAATCATGAATTGAATCATGAATTGAATCATAAATCATGAATCATGAATTGAATCATGAATCATGAATCGAATCATGAATCATGAATCGAATCATGAATCATGAATCATGAATTGAATCATGAATCATGAATCATGAATCATGAATCTAATCATGAATCATGAATTGAATCAATAATCATGAATTGAATCATAAATCATGAATCATGAATTGAATCATGAATCATTAAACGAATCATGAATCATGAATTGAATCATGAATCATGAATCATGAATCGAATCATGAATCATGAATTGAATCATTTAATCATGAATCATGAATTGAATCATGAATCATGAATCGAATCATGAATCATGAATCATGAATTGAATCATGAATCATGAATTGAATCATAAATTGAATCATAAATCATAAATCATGAATTGAATCATGAATCATGAATCGAATCATGAATCATGATTCTAATCATGAATCATGAATCATGAATCATGAATTGAATCATGAATCATGAATTGAATCATAAATTGAATCATAAATCATAAATCATGAATTGAATCATGAATCGAATCATGAATCATGAATCTAATCATGAATCATGAATCATGAATCGAATCATGATTTATGAATCATGAATCATGAATCATGAATTGAATCATGAATAATGAATTGAATCATGAATCCTGAATCATGAATCATGAAACGAATCATAAATTATGAATCATGGAATTATGAATTGAATCATGAATTGAATCATAAATCATGAATCTGGAATTGAATCATGAATCATAAATCGAATCATGAATCATGAATTGAATCATGAATCATGAATCATGAATCGAATCATGAATCATGAATTGAATCATTTAATCATGAATCATGAATTGAATCATGAATCATGAATCTAATCATGAATCATGAATTGAATCATGAATCATGAATTGAATCATGAATCATGAATCATGAATCGAATTATTAATCATGAATCATGAATCGAATGATGAATCATGAATTGAATCATGAATCATGAATCGAATCATGAATCATGATCATGAATTGAATCATGAATCATGAATCATGAATTGAATCATAAATTATGAATCATGAATTGAATCATGAATCATGAATCATGAATCATGAATCGAATCATGAATCATGAATTGAATCATGAATCATGAATCGAATCATGAATCATGAATCATGAATTGAATCATGAATCATGAATCATGAATTGAATCATGAATCATGAATCGAATCATGAATCATGAATCATGAATTAAATCATAAATCATGAATCATGAATTGAATCATGAATCATAAAACGAATCATGAATCATGAATTGAATCATGAATCATGAATCATGAATTGAATCATGAATCATGAATCATGAATCGAATCATGAATCATGAATCATGAATCGAATCATGAATCATGAATTGAATCATTTAATCATGAATCATGAATTGAATAATGAATCATGAATCGAATCATGAATCATGAATTGAATCATGAATCCTGAATCATGAATCATGAATCGCATCATAAATTATGAATCATGAATCATGAATTGAATCATGAATTGAATCATAAATCATGAATCATGAATCATAAATCGAATCATGAATCATGAATTGAATCATGAATTATGAATCATGAATCGAATCATGAATCATGAATCATGAATCAAATCATGAATCATGAATTGAATCATTTAATCATGAATCATGAATTGAATCATGAATCATGAATTGAATCATGAATCATGAATCATGAATCGAATCATGAATTATTAATCATGAATCATGAATTGAATCATGAATCATGAATTGAATCATGAATCATGAATCGAATCATGAATCATGAATCATGAATTGAATCATGAATCATGAATCATGAATTGAATAATGAATCATGAATCATGAATTGAAGCATGAATCATGAATCATGAATCATGAATCGAATCATGAATCATGAATTGAATCATGAATCATGAATTGAATAATGAATCATGAATCATGAATCGAATCATGAATCATGAATCGAATCATGAATCATGAATGGAATCATGAATCATGAATCGAATCATGAATCATGAATCATGAATTGAATCATGAATCATGAATCATGAAATGAATCATGAATCATGAATCATGAATCTAATCATGAATCATGAATTGAATCATGAATCATGAATTGAATCATAAATCATGAATCATGAATTGAATCATGAATCATAAATCGAATCATGAATCATGAATTGAATCATGAATCATGAATCGAATCATGAATCATGAATCATGAATCGAATCATGAATCATGAATTGAATCATTTAATCATGAATCATGAATTGAATCATGAATCATGAATCGAATCATGAATCATGAATTGAATCATGAATCATGAATTGAATCATGAATCATGAATCATGAATCGAATCATGAATTATGAATCATGAATCATGAATCAAATCATGAATTGAGAATTGAATCATGAATCATGAATCGAATCATGAATCATGAATCATGAATCATGAATCATGAATCATGAATTGAATTATGAATCATGAATCATTAATCGAATCATGAATCATGAATTGAATCATGAATCATGAATTCAATCATGAATCATGAATCGAATCATGAATCATGAATTAAATAATGAATCATGAATCATGTTTTGAATCATGAATCATGATTTGAATCATAAATCATGAATCATGAATTGAATCATGAATCATGAAATGAATCATGAATTGAATCATGAATCATGAATCATATATCATGAATCATGAATAGAATCATAAATCATGAATCATGAATTGAATCATGAATCATGAATTGAATCATGAATCATGAAATGAATCATAATTTGAATCATGAATCATGAATTGAATCATGAATCATGAATCTTGATTCATGAATTGAATCATAAATCATGAATCAAATCATGAATCATGAATTGATTAATGAATCATGAATTGAATCATGAATCATGAATTGAATCATGAATTGAATCATAAATCATGAATCATGAATTGAATCATGAATCATGAATCAAATCATGAATCATGAATCATGAATCATGAATCGAATCATGAATCATGAATCATGAATCATGAATCATGAATCGAATCATGAATCATGAATTGAATCATGAATCATGAATTGAATCATGAATCATGAATCATGAATCATGAATTGAATCATGAATCATGAATTGAATCATGAATTGAATCATGAATCATGAATTGAATCATAAATTGAATCATAAATCATGAATTGAATCATGAATCATGAATCATGAATCATGAATTGAATCATGAATCATGAATTGAATCGTGAATCATGAATCATGAATCGAATCATGAATCATGAATTGAATCATGAATCGAATCATGAATCATCAATTGAATCATGAATCATGAATTGAATCATGAATCATGAATCATGAATCATGAATCATGAATCGAGTCATGAATTATGAATCATGAATCATGAATCGAATCATGAATCATGAATCGAATCATGAATTATGAATCGAAAATTGAATCATGATTTGAATCATGAATAATGAATCATGAAATGAATCAAGAATCATGAATCGAATCATGAATCATGAATAATGAATCGAATCATGAATCATGAATTGAATCATGAAACATGAATCATGAATCAAATCATGAATCATGAATCATGAATCAAATTATGAATCATGAATTGAATTATGAATCATGAATTTAATCATGAATCATGAATCGAATCATGAAACATGAATTGAATCATGAATCATGAATTGAATCATGAATCATGAATTGCATCATGAATCATGAATTGAATCATGAATCATTAATCATGAATTAAATCATGAATCATGAAATGAATCATGAATTGAATCATGAATCATGAATCATGAATTGAATCATGAATCATGAATCATGAATTGAATCATAAATCATGAAATGAATCATGAATTCAATCATGAATCAAATCATGAATCATGAATTAAATCATGAATTATAAATTGAATCATAATTCATGAATCGAATTTTGAATCATGAATTGAATCATGAATCATGAATTGAATCATGAATCATGAATCATGAATCATGAATTGAATCATGAATCATGAATCATGAATCGAATCATGAATTATTAATCATGAATCATGAATTGAATCATGAATCATGAATTGAATCATGAATCATGAATCGAATCATGAATCATGAATCATGAATTGAATCATGAATCATGAATCATGAATTGAATAATGAATCATGAATCATGAATTGAAGCATGAATCATGAATCATGAATCATGAATCGAATCATGAATCATGAATTGAATCATGAATCATGAATTGAATAATGAATCATGAATCATGAATCGAATCATGAATCATGAATCGAATCATGAATCATGAACTGAATCATGCATCATGAATCGAATCATGAATCATGAATCATGAATTGAATCATGAATCATGAATCATGAAATGAATCATGAATCATGAATCATAAATCATGAATCTAATCATGAATCATGAATTGAATCATGAATCATGAATTGAATCATAAATCATGAATCATGAATTGAATCATGAATCATAAATCGAATCATGAATCATGAATTGAATCATGATTCATGAATCATGAATCGAATCATGAATCATGAATCATGAATCGAATCATGAATCATGAATTGAATCATTTAATCATGAATCATGAATTGAATCATGAATCATGAATCGAATCATGAATCATGAATTGAATCATGAATCATGAATTGAATCATGAATCATGAATTGAATCATAAATCATGAATCATGAATTGAATCATGAATCATAAATCGAATCATGAATCATGAATTGAATCATGATTCATGAATCATGAATCGAATCATGAATCATGAATCATGAATCGAATCATGAATCATGAATTGAATCATTTAATCATGAATCATGAATCAAATCATGAATCATGAATCGAATCATGAATCATGAATCATGAATTGAATCATAAATTGAATCATAAATCATAAATCATGAATTGAATCATGAATCATGAATCATGAATCATGAATTAAATCATGAATCATGAATCATGAATCGAATCATGAATCGTAAATTGATTTATGAATTATGAATCATGAATCATGAATTGAATCATGAATCATGAATCGAATCATGAATCATGAATCGAAACATGAATCATGAATTGAATCATGAATCATGAATTGAATCATGAATTATGAATCGATACACGAATCATGAAATGAATCATGAATCATGAAACGAATCATAAATCATTAATCATGAATCGAATCATGAATCATGAATTGAATCATAAATCATGAATTGAATCATGAATCATGAATCATGAATTGAATCATGAAATGAATCATGAATCATGAATTGAATCATAATTTGAATCATGAATCATGAATAATGAATCATGAATCGAATCATGAATCATGAATCCTGAATTGAATCTTGAATCATGAATCATGAATCATGAATCATGAATCATGAATCATGAATCATGAATCATGAATCATGAATCATGAATCGAATCATGAATCATGAATCCTGAATTAAATCATGAATCATGAATCATGAATTGAATCATGAAATGAATCATGAATCATGAATCATGAATTGAATCATGAATCGAATCATGAATTGAATCATGAATCGAATCATGAATCTCGAATCATGAATTGAATCATGAATCATGAATTGAATCATGACTTGAATCATAAATCATGAATCATGAATTGAATCATGAAACATGAATCATGAATCGAATCATGAATCATGAATTGAATCATGAATCATGAATTTAATCATAAATCATGAATCGAATCATGAAACATGAATTGAATCATGAATCATGAATTGAATCATGAATCATGAATTGCATCATGAATCATGGATTGAATCATGAATCATTAATCATGAATTAAATCATGAATCATGAAATGAATCATGAATTGAATCATGAATCATGAATCATGAATTGAATCATGAATCATGAATCATGAATTGAATCATGAATCATGAAATAAATCATGAATTAAATCATGAATCATAAATTGAATCATAATTTATGAATCGAATCATGAATCATGAATTGAATCACGAATCATGAATTGAATCATGAATTGAATCATAAATCATGAATCATGAATTGAATCATGAAGCATGAATCGAATCATGAATCATGAATCGAATCATGAATCATGAATCATGAATTGAATCATGAATCATGAATCATGAATCATGAATCTAATCATGAATCATGAATTGAATCAATAATCATGAATTGAATCATAAATCATGAATCATGAATTGAATCATGAATCATAAAACGAATCATGAATCATGAATTGAATCATGAATCATGAATCATGAATCGTATCATGAATCATGAATCATGAATCGAATCATGAATCATGAATTGAATCATTTAATCATGAATCATGAATTGAATCATGAATCATGAATCATGAATTGAATCATGAATCATGAATCGAATCATGAATCATGAATCATGAATTGAATCATGAATCATGAATTGAATCATAAATTGAATCATAAATCATAAATCATGAATTGAATCATGAATCATGAATCGAATCATGAATCATGATTCTAATCATGAATCATGAATCATGAATCATGAATTTGAATCATGAATCATGAATTGAATCATAAATTGAATCATAAATCATAAATCATGAATTGAATCATGAATCGAATCATGAATCATGAATCTAATCATGAATCATGAATCATGAATCGAATCATGATTTATGAATCATGAATCGAATCATGATTTATGAATCATGAATCATGAATTGAATCATGAATCCTGAATCATGAATCATGAATCGAATCATAAATTATGAATCATGAATTATGAATTGTATCATGAATTGAATCATAAATCATGAATCTGGAATTGAATCATAAATTATGAATCATGAATTGAATCATGAATCATGAATCATGAATCATGAATCGAATCATGAATCATGAATTGAATCATGAATCATGAATCGAATCATGAATCATGAATCATGAATTGAATCATGAATCATGAATCATGAATTGAATCATGAATCATGAATCGAATCATGAATCATGAATCATGAATTAAATCATAAATCATGAATCATGAATTGAATCATGAATCATAAAACGAATCATGAATCATGAATTGAATCATGAATCATGAATCATGAATTGAATCATGAATCATGAATCATGAATCGAATCATGAATCATGAATCATGAATCGAATCATGAATCATGAATTGAATCATTTAATCATGAATCATGAATTGAATAATGAATCATGAATTGAATCATGAATCATGAATTGAATCATGAATCATGAATCATGAATCATGAATCGCATCATAAATTATGAATCATGAATCATGAATTGAATCATGAATTGAATCATAAATCATGAATCATGAATCATAAATCGAATCATGAATCATGAATTGAATCATGAATTATGAATCATGAATCGAATCATGAATCATGAATCATGAATCAAATCATGAATCATGAATTGAATCATTTAATCATGAATCATGAATTGAATCATGAATCATGAATTGAATCATGAATCATGAATCGAATCATGAATTATTAATCATGTATCATGAATTGAATCATGAATCATGAATTGAATCATGAATCATGAATCGAATCATGAATCATGAATCATGAATTGAATCATGAATCATGAATCATGAATTGAATAATGAATCATGAATCATGAATTGAAGCATGAATCATGAATCATGAATCATGAATCATGAATCGAATCATGAATCATGAATTGAATCATGAATCATGAATTGAATAATGAATCATGAATCATGAATCGAATCATGAATCATGAATCGAATCATGAATCATGAATTGAATCATGAATCATGAATCGAATCATGAATCATGAATCATGAATTGAATCATGAATCATGAATCATGAAATGAATCATGAATCATGAATCATGAATCTAATCATGAATCATGAATTGAATCATGAATCATGAATTGAATCATAAATCATGAATCATGAATTGAATCATGAATCATAAATCGATACATGAATCATGAATTGAATCATGAACCATGAATCGAATCATGAATCATGAATCATGAATCGAATCATGAATCATGAATTGAATCATTTAATCATGAATCATGAATTGAATCATGAATCACGAATCGAATCATGAATCATGAATTGAATCATGAATCATGAATTGAATCATGAATCATGAATCATGAATCGAATCATGAATTATGAATCATGAATCATGAATCAAATCATGAATTGAGAATTGAATCATGAATCATGAATCGAATCATGAATCATGAATCATGAATCATGAATTGAATTATGAATCATGAATCATGAATCGAATCATGAATCATGAATTGAATCATGAATCATGAATTCAATCATGAATCATGAATCGAATCATGAATCATGAATTAAATAATGAATCATGAATCATGTTTTGAATCATGAATCATGATTTGAATCATAAATCATGAATCATGAATTGAATCATGAATCATGAAATGAATCATGAATTGAATCATGAATCATGAATCATATATCATGAATCATGAATAGAATCATAAATCATGAATCATGAATTGAATCATGAATCATGAATTGAATCATGAATCATGAAATGAATCATAATTTGAATCATGAATCATGAATTGAATCATGAATCATGAATCTTGATTCATGAATTGAATCATAAATCATGAATCAAATCATGAATCATGAATTGATTAATGAATCATGAATTGAATCATGAATCATGAATTGAATCATGAATTGAATCATAAATCATGAATCATGAATTGAATCATGAATCATGAATCAAATCATGAATCATGAATCATGAATCATGAATCGAATCATGAATCATGAATCATGAATCATGAATCATGAATCGAATCATGAATCATGAATTGAATCATGAATCATGAATTGAATCATGAATCATGAATCATGAATCATGAATTGAATCATGAATCATGAATTGAATCAAGAATTGAATCATGAATCATGAATTGAATCATAAATTGAATCATAAATCATAAATCATGAATTGAATCATGAATCATGAATCATGAATCATGAATTGAATCATGAATCATGAATTGAATCGTGAATCATGAATCATGAATCAAATCATGAATCATGAATTGAATCATGAATCGAATCATGAATCATCAATTGAATCATGAATCATGAATTGAATCATGAATCATGAATCATGAATCATGAATCGAGTCATGAATTATGAATCATGAATCATGAATCGAATCATGAATCATGAATCGAATCATGAATTATGAATCGAAAATTGAATCATGATTTGAATCATGAATAATGAATCATGAAATGAATCAAGAATCATGAATCGAATCATGAATAATGAATCGAATCATGAATCATGAATTGAATCATGACACATGAATCATGAATCGAATCATGAATCATGAATCATGAATCAAATTATGAATCATGAATTGAATTATGAATCATGAATTTAATCATGAATCATGAATCGAATCATGAAACATGAATTGAATCATGAATCATGAATTGAATCATGAATCATGAATTGCATCATGAATCATGAATTGAATCATGAATCATTAATCATGAATTAAATCATGAATCATGAAATGAATCATGAATTGAATCATGAATCATGAATCATGAATTGAATCATGAATCATGAATCATGAATTGAATCATAAATCATGAAATGAATCATGAATTGAATCATGAATCATGAATCAAATCATGAATCATGAATCAAATCATGAATCATGAATTAAATCATGAATTATAAATTGAATCATAATTCATGAATCGAATTTTGAATCATGAATTGAATCATGAATCATGAATTGAATCATGAATCATGAATCATGAATCATGAATTGAATCATGAATCATGAATCATAAATTGAATCATGAATCATGAATCGAATCATGAATCATGAATTAAATAATGAATCATGAATCATGAATTGAATCATGAATCATGAATCGAATCATGAATCATGAATCATAAATCATGAATTATGAATCATGATTTGAATTATAAATCATGAATCTAATCATGAATCATAAATCGAATCCTGAATCATGAATTGAATAATGAATCATGAATCGAATCATGAATCATGAATTGAATCATGAATCCTGAATCATGAATCATGAATCGAATCATAAATTAAGAATCATGAATCATGAATTGAATCATGAATTGGATCATAAATCATGAATCATGAATTGAATCATGAATCATAAATCGAATCATGAATCATGAATTGAATCATGAATTATGAATCATGAATCGAATCATGAATCATGAATCACGAATCGAATCATGAATCATGAATTGAATCATTTAATCATGAATCATGAATTGAATCATGTATCATGAATCGAATCATGAATCATGAATTGAATCATGAATCATGAATTGAATCATGAATCATGAATCATGAATCGAATCATGAATTATTAATCATGAATCATGAATTGAATCATGAATCATGAATTGAATCATGAATCATGAATCGAATCATGAATCATGAATCATGAATTGAATCATGAATCATGAATCATGAATTGAATAATGAATCATGAATCATGAATTGAATCATGAATCATGAATTGAATCATGAATCATGAATCGAATCATGAATCATGAATCATGAATTGAATCATGAATCATGAATCATGAATCGAATCATGAATCATGAATTGAATCATGAATCATGAATTGAATCATGAATCATGAATCATGAATCATGAATTGAATCATGAATCATGAATTGAATCAAGAATTGAATCATGAATCATGAATTGAATCATAAATTGAATCATAAATCATAAATCATGAATTGAATCATGAATCATGAATCATGAATCATGAATTGAATCATGAATCATGAATTGAATCGTGAATCATGAATCATGAATCAAATCATGAATCATGAATTGAATCATGAATCGAATCATGAATCATCAATTGAATCATGAATCATGAATTGAATCATGAATCATGAATCATGAATCATGAATCGAGTCATGAATTATGAATCATGAATCATGAATCGAATCATGAATCATGAATCGAATCATGAATTATGAATCGAAAATTGAATCATGATTTGAATCATGAATAATGAATCATGAAATGAATCAAGAATCATGAATCGAATCATGAATCATGAATAATGAATCGAATCATGAATCATGAATTGAATCATGAAACATGAATCATGAATCGAATCATGAATCATGAATCATGAATCAAATTATGAATCATGAATTGAATTATGAATCATGAATTTAATCATGAATCATGAATCGAATCATGAAACATGAATTGAATCATGAATCATGAATTGAATCATGAATCATGAATTGCATCATGAATCATGAATTGAATCATGAATCATTAATCATGAATTAAATCATGAATCATGAAATGAATCATGAATTGAATCATGAATCATGAATCATGAATTGAATCATGAATCATGAATCATGAATTGAATCATAAATCATGAAATGAATCATGAATTGAATCATGAATCATGAATCAAATCATGAATCATGAATTAAATCATGAATTATAAATTGAATCATAATTAATTTTGAATCATGAATTGAATCATGAATCATGAATTGAATCATGAATCATGAATCATGAATCATGAATTGAATCATGAATCATGAATCATAAATTGAATCATGAATCATGAATCGAATCATGAATCATGAATTAAATAATGAA
This sequence comes from Mixophyes fleayi, assembly GCF_038048845.1. Taxonomy (NCBI): domain Eukaryota; kingdom Metazoa; phylum Chordata; class Amphibia; order Anura; family Limnodynastidae; genus Mixophyes; species Mixophyes fleayi. Next base: position 22,434 of record NW_027446658.1, on the reverse strand, counting down.
TCATGAATCATGAATTGAATCATGAATCATGAATCGAATCATGAATCATGAATCATAAATCATGAATTATGAATCATGATTTGAATTATAAATCATGAATCTAATCATGAATCATAAATCGAATCCTGAATCATGAATTGAATAATGAATCATGAATCGAATCATGAATCATGAATTGAATCATGAATCCTGAATCATGAATCATGAATCGAATCATAAATTAAGAATCATGAATTGAATCATGAATTGAATCATAAATCATGAATCATGAATTGAATCATGAATCATAAATCGAATCATGAATCATGAATTGAATCATGAATTATGAATCATGAATCGAATCATGAATCATGAATCACGAATCGAATCATGAATCATGAATTGAATCATTTAATCATGAATCATGAATTGAATCATGAATCATGAATCGAATCATGAATCATGAATTGAATCATGAATCATGAATTGAATCATGAATCATGAATCATGAATCGAATCATGAATTATTAATCATGAATCATGAATTGAATCATGAATCATGAATTGAATCATGAATCATGAATCGAATCATGAATCATGAATCATGAATTGAATCATGAATCATGAATCATGAATTAATCTGAATTGAATAATGAATCATGAATCAGATTGAAGCATGAATCATGAATCATGAATCATGAATCGAATCATGAATCATGAATTGAATCATGAATTGAATAATGAATCATGAATCATGAATCGAATCATGAATCATGAATCGAATCATGAATCATGAACTGAATCATGCATCATGAATCGAATCATGAATCATGAATCATGAATTGAATCATGAATCATGAATCATGAAATGAATCATGAATCATGAATCATAAATCATGAATCTAATCATGAATCATGAATTGAATCATGAATCATGAATTGAATCATAAATCATGAATCATGAATTGAATCATGATTCATGAATCATGAATCGAATCATGAATCATGAATCATGAATCGAATCATGAATCATGAATTGAATCATTTAATCATGAATCATGAATCGAATCATGAATCATGAATTGAATCATGAATCATGAATTGAATCATGAATCATGAATCATGAATCATGAATCGAATCATGAATTATGAATCATGAATCATGAATCAAATCATGAATTGAGGATTGAATCATGAATCATGAATCGAATCATGAATCATGAATCATGAATCATGAATTGAATTATGAATCATGAATCATGAATCGAATCATGAATCATGAATTGAATCATGAATCATGAATTCAATCATGAATCATGAAATCGAATCATGAATCATGAATTAAATAATGAATCATGAATCATGTTTTGAATCATGAATCATGATTTGAATCATAAATCATGAATCATGAATTGAATCATGAATCATGAAATGAATCATGAATTGAATCATGAATCATGAATCATATATCATGAATCATGAATAGAATCATAAATCATGAATCAGATTTGAATCATGAATCATGAATTGAATCATGAATCATGAAATGAATCATAATTTGAATCATGAATCATGAATTGAATCATGAATCATGAATCTTGATTCATGAATTGAATCATAAATCATGAATCAAATCATGAATCATGAATTGATTAATGAATCATGAATCGAATCATGAATCATGAATCATGAATTGAATCATGAATCATGAATTGAATCATGAATTGAATCATAATTCATGAATCATGAATCGAATCATGAAACATGAATTGAATCATGAATCATGAATTGAATCATGAATCATGAATCGAATCATGAAACATGAATTGAATCATGAATCAGGAATTGAATCATGAATCATGAATTGCATCATGAATCATGGATTGAATCATGAATCATTAATCATGAATTAAATCATGAATCATGAAATGAATCATGAATTGAATCATGAATCATGAATCATGAATTGAATCATGAATCATGAATCATGAATTGAATCATGAATCATGAAATGAATCATGAATTAAATCATGAATAATAAATTAAAATCATAATTCATGAATCGAATCATGAATCATGAATTGAATCACGAATCATGAATTGAATCATGAATTGAATCATAAATCATGAATCATGAATTGAATCATGAATCATGAATCGAATCATGAATCATGAATCATGAATCGAATCATGAATCATAAATTGAATTATGATTCATGAATTGAATCATAAATCATGAATCATGAATCATGAATTGAATCATGAATCATGAATCGAATCATGAATCATGAATCATGAATCATGAATCATGAATCAAATCATGAATCATGAATTGAATCATGAATCATGAACTGAATCATGAATCATGAATCATGAATCATGAATTGAATCATGAATCATGAATCATGAATTGAATCATGAATCATGAATCGAATCATGAATTATGAATTAAATAATGAATTATGAATCATGATTTGAATCATAAATCATGAATCTAATCATGAATCATGAATCGAATCATGAATCATGAATTGAATCATGAATCATGAATCATGAATCGAATCATGAATCATAAATCATGAATTATGAATCATGAATCGAATCATGAATCATGAATTGAATCTTGAATCATGAATCATGAATTGAATCATGAATTATGAATCATGAATCATGAATTGAATCATGAATCATGAATCGAATCATGAATTCATGAATCGAATCATGAATCGAATCATGAATCATGAATTGAATCATGAATTGAATCATAAATCATGAATTGAATCATGAATCATGAATCGAATCGTGAATCATGAATCATGAATTAAATCATGAATCATGAATCATGAATTGAATCATGAATCATGAATCATGAATTGAATCATAAATTGAATCATAAATCATAAATCATGAATTGAATCATGAATCATGAATCGAATCATGAATCATGAATCTAATCATGAATCATGAATCATGAATTGAATCATAAATTGAATCATAAATCATAAATCATGAATTAAATCATGAATCATGAATCATGAATTGAATCATGAATCATGAATCATGAATTGAATCATAAATTGAATCATAAATCATAAATCATGAATTGAATCATAAATCATGAATTGAATCATGAATCATGAATCAAATCATGATTTATGAATCATGATTCATGAATCATGAATTGAATCATGAATCATGAATTGAATCATGAATCCTGAATCATGAATCATGAATCGAATCATAAATTATGAATCATGAATTATGAATTGAATCATGAATTGAATCATAAATCATGAATCTGGAATTGAATCATGAATCATAAATCGAATCATGAATCATGAATTGAATCATGAATAATGAATCATGAATCGAATCATGAATCATGAATTGAATCATTTAATCATGAATCATGAATTGAATCATGAATCATGAATCTAATCATGAATCATGAATTGAATCATGAATCATGAATTGAATCATGAATCATGAATCATGAATCGAATTATTAATCATGAATCATGAATCGAATGATGAATCATGATTGAATCATGAATCATGAATCGAATCATGAATCATGAATCATGAATTGAATCATGAATCATGAATCATGAATTGAATCATAAATTATGAATCATGAATTGAATCATGAATCATGAATCATGAATCATGAATCGAATCATGAATCATGAATTGAATCATGAATCATGAATCGAATCATGAATCATGAATCATGAATTGAATCATGAATCATGAATCATGAATTGAATCATGAATCATGAATCGAATCATGAATCATGAATCATGAATTAAATCATAAATCATGAATCATGAATTGAATCATGAATCATAAAACGAATCATGAATCATGAATTGAATCATGAATCATTAATCATGAATTGAATCATGAATCATGAATCATGAATCGAATCATGAATCATGAATCATGAATCGAATCATGAATCATGAATTGAATCATTTAATCATGAATCATGAATTGAATAATGAATCATGAATCGAATCATGAATCATGAATTGAATCATGAATCCTGAATCATGAATCATGAATCGCATCATAAATTATGAATCATGAATCATGAATTGAATCATGAATTGAATCATAAATCATGAATCATGAATCATAAATCGAATCATTAATCATGAATTGAATCATGAATTATGAATCATGAATCATGAATCATGAATCAAATCATGAATCATGAATTGAATCATTTAATCATGAATCATGAATTGAATCATGAATCATGAATTGAATCATGAATCATGAATCTTGATTCATGAATTGAATCATAAATCATGAATCAAATCATGAATCATGAATTGATTAATGAATCATGAATTGAATAATGAATCATGAATTGAATCATGAATTGAATCATAAATCATGAATCATGAATTGAATCATGAATCATGAATCAAATCATGAATCATGAATCATGAATCATGAATCATGAATCGAATCATGAATCATGAATTGAATCATGAATCATGAATTGAATCATGAATCATGAATCATGAATCATAAATTGAATCATAAATCATAAATCATGAATTGAATCATGAATCATGAATCATGAATCATGAATTGAATCATGAATCATGAATTGAATCGTGAATCATGAATCATGAATCATGAATCAAATCATGAATCATGAATTGAATCATGAATCGAATCATGAATCATCAATTGAATCATGAATCATGAATTGAATCATGAATCATGAATCATGAATCATGAATCGAGTCATGAATTATGAATCATGAATCATGAATCGAATCATGAATCATGAATCGAATCATGAATTATGAATCGAAAATTGAATCATGATTTGAATCATGAATAATGAATCATGAAATGAATCAAGAATCATGAATCGAATCATGAATCATGAATAATGAATCGAATCATGAATCATGAATTGAATCATGAAACATGAATCATGAATCGAATCATGAATCATGAATCATGAATCAAATTATGAATCATGAATTGAATTATGAATCATGAATTTAATCATGAATCATGAATCGAATCATGAAACATGAATTGAATCATGAATCATGAATTGAATCATGAATCATGAATTGCATCATGAATCATGAATTGAATCATGAATCATTAATCATGAATTAAATCATGAATCATGAAATGAATCATGAATTGAATCATGAATCATGAATCATGAATTGAATCATGAATCATGAATCATGAATTGAATCATAAATCATGAAATGAATCATGAATTGAATCATGAATCATGAATCAAATCATGAATCATGAATTAAATCATGAATTATAAATTGAATCATAATTCATGAATCGAATTTTGAATCATGAATTGAATCATGAATCATGAATTGAATCATGAATCCTGAATCATGAATCATGAATCGCATCATAAATTATGAATCATGAATCATGAATTGAATCATGAATTGAATCATAAATCATGAATCATGAATCATAAATCGAATCATTAATCATGAATTGAATCATGAATTATGAATCATGAATCATGAATCATGAATCAAATCATGAATCATGAATTGAATCATTTAATCATGAATCATGAATTGAATCATGAATCATGAATTGAATCATGAATCATGAATCTTGATTCATGAATTGAATCATAAATCATGAATCAAATCATGAATCATGAATTGATTAATGAATCATGAATTGAATAATGAATCATGAATTGAATCATGAATTGAATCATAAATCATGAATCATGAATTGAATCATGAATCATGAATCAAATCATGAATCATGAATCATGAATCGAATCATGAATCATGAATCATGAATCATGAATCATGAATCGAATCATGAATCATGAATTGAATCATGAATCATGAATTGAATCATGAATCATGAATCATGAATCATAAATTGAATCATAAATCATAAATCATGAATTGAATCATGAATCATGAATCATGAATCATGAATTGAATCATGAATCATGAATTGAATCGTGAATCATGAATCATGAATCATGAATCAAATCATGAATCATGAATTGAATCATGAATCGAATCATGAATCATCAATTGAATCATGAATCATGATTGAATCATGAATCATGAATCATGAATCATGAATCGAGTCATGAATTATGAATCATGAATCATGAATCGAATCATGAATCATGAATCGAATCATGAATTATGAATCGAAAATTGAATCATGATTTGAATCATGAATAATGAATCATGAAATGAATCAAGAATCATGAATCGAATCATGAATCATGAATAATGAATCGAATCATGAATCATGAATTGAATCATGAAACATGAATCATGAATCGAATCATGAATCATGAATCATGAATCAAATTATGAATCATGAATTGAATTATGAATCATGAATTTAATCATGAATCATGAATCGAATCATGAACATGAATTGAATCATGAATCATGAATTGAATCATGAATCATGAATTGCATCATGAATCATGAATTGAATCATGAATCATTAATCATGAATTAAATCATGAATCATGAAATGAATCATGAATTGAATCATGAATCATGAATCATGAATTGAATCATGAATCATGAATCATGAATTGAATCATAAATCATGAAATGAATCATGAATTGAATCATGAATCATGAATCAAATCATGAATCATGAATTAAATCATGAATTATAAATTGAATCATAATTCATGAATCGAATTTTGAATCATGAATTGAATCATGAATCATGAATTGAATCATGAATCATGAATCATGAATCATGAATTGAATCATGAATCATGAATCATAAATTGAATCATGAATCATGAATCGAATCATGAATCATGAATTAAATAATGAATCATGAATCATGAATTGAATCATGAATCATGAATCATATCATGAATCATGAATCATAAATCATGAATTATGAATCATGATTTGAATTATAAATCATGAATCTAATCATGAATCATAAATCGAATCCTGAATCATGAATTGAATAATGAATCATGAATCGAATCATGAATCATGAATTGAATCATGAATCCTGAATCATGAATCATGAATCGAATCATAAATTAAGAATCATGAATCATGAATTGAATCATGAATTGAATCATAAATCATGAATCATGAATTGAATCATGAATCATAAATCGAATCATGAATCATGAATTGAATCATGAATTATGAATCATGAATCGAATCATGAATCATGAATCACGAATCGAATCATGAATCATGAATTGAATCATTTAATCATGAATCATGAATTGAATCATGAATCATGAATCGAATCATGAATCATGAATTGAATCATGAATCATGAATTCAATCATGAATCATGAATCATGAATCGAATCATGAATTATTAATCATGAATCATGAATTGTATCATGAATCATGAATTGAATCATGAATCATGAATCGAATCATGAATCATGAATCATGAATTGAATCATGAATCATGAATAATGAATTGAATAATGAATCATGAATCATGAATTGAAGCATGAATCATGAATCATGAATCATGAATCGAATCATGAATCATGAATTGAATCATGAATCATGAATTGAATAATGAATCATGAATCATGAATCGAATCATGAATCATGAATCGAATCATGAATCATGAACTGAATCATGCATCATGAATCGAATCATGAATCATGAATCATGAATTGAATCATGAATCATGAATCATGAAATGAATCATGAATCATGAATCATAAATCATGAATCTAATCATGAATCATGAATTGAATCATGAATCATGAATTGAATCATAAATCATGAATCATGAATTGAATCATGATTCATGAATCATGAATCGAATCATGAATCATGAATCATGAATCGAATCATGAATCATGAATTGAATCATTTAATCATGAATCATGAATTGAATCATGAATCATGAATCGAATCATGAATCATGAATTGAATCATGAATCATGAATTGAATCATGAATCATGAATCATGAATCATGAATCGAATCATGAATTATGAATCATGAATCATGAATCAAATCATGAATTGAGGATTGAATCATGAATCATGAATCGAATCATGAATCATGAATCATGAATCATGAATTGAATTATGAATCATGAATCATGAATCGAATCATGAATCATGAATTGAATCATGAATCATGAATTCAATCATGAATCATGAATCGAATCATGAATCATGAATTAAATAATGAATCATGAATCATGTTTTGAATCATGAATCATGATTTGAATCATAAATCATGAATCATGAATTGAATCATGAATCATGAAATGAATCATGAATTGAATCATGAATCATGAATCATATATCATGAATCATGATTAGAATCATACATCATGAATCATGAATTGAATCATGAATCATGAATTGAATCATGAATCATGAAATGAATCATAATTTGAATCATGAATCATGAATTGAATCATGAATCATGAATCTTGATTCATGAATTGAATCATAAATCATGAATCAAATCATGAATCATTAATTGATTAATGAATCATGAATCGAATCATGAATCATGAATCATGAATTGAATCATGAATCATGAATTGAATCATGAATTGAATCATAATTCATGAATCATGAATCGAATCATGAAACATGAATTGAATCATGAATCATGAATTGAATCATGAATCATGAATCGAATCATGAAACATGAATTGAATCATGAATCAGGAATTGAATCATGAATCATGAATTGCATCATGAATCATGGATTGAATCATGAATCATTAATCATGAATTAAATCATGAATCATGAAATGAATCATGAATTGAATCATGAATCATGAATCATGAATTGAATCATGAATCATGAATCATGAATTGAATCATGAATCATGAAATGAATCATGAATTAAATCATGAATAATAAATTAAAATCATAATTCATGAATCGAATCATGAATCATGAATTGAATCACGAATCATGAATTGAATCATGAATTGAATCATGAATCATGAATCATGAATTGAATCATGAATCATGAATCGAATCATGAATTATGAATTAAATAATGAATTATGAATCATGATTTGAATCATAAATCATGAATCTAATCATGAATCATGAATCGAATCATGAATCATGAATTGAATCATGAATCATGAATCATGAATCGAATCATGAATCATAAATCATGAATTATGAATCATGAATCGAATCATGAATCATGAATTGAATCTTGAATCATGAATCATGAATTGAATCATGAATTATGAATCATGAATCATGAATTGAATCATGAATCATGAATCGAATCATGAATCATGAATCGAATCATGAATCGAATCATGAATCATGAATTGAATCATGAATTGAATCATAAATCATGAATTGAATCATGAATCATGAATCGAATCGTGAATCATGAATCATGAATTAAATAATGAATCATGAATCATGAATTGAATCATGAATCATGAATCATGAATTGAATCATAAATTGAATCATAAATCATAAATCATGAATTGAATCATGAATCATGAATCGAATCATGAATCATGAATCTAATCATGAATCATGAATCATGAATGGAATCATAAATTGAATCATAAATCATAAATCATGAATTAAATCATGAATCATGAATCATGAATTGAATCATGAATCATGAATCATGAATTGAATCATAAATTGAATCATAAATCATAATCATGAATTGAATCATAAATCATGAATTGAATCATGAATCATGAATCAAATCATGATTTATGAATCATGATTCATGAATCATGAATTGAATCATGAATCATGAATTGAATCATGAATCCTGAATCATGAATCATGAATCGAATCATAAATTATGAATCATGAATTATGAATTGAATCATGAATTGAATCATAAATCATGAATCTGGAATTGAATCATGAATCATAAATCGAATCATGAATCATGAATTGAATCATGAATAATGAATCATGAATCGAATCATGAATCATGAATTGAATCATTTAATCATGAATCATGAATTGAATCATGAATCATGAATCTAATCATGAATCATGAATTGAATCATGAATCATGAATTGAATCATGAATCATGAATCATGAATCGAATTATTAATCATGAATCATGAATCGAATGATGAATCATGAATTGAATCATGAATCATGAATCGAATCATGAATCATGAATCATGAATTGAATCATGAATCATGAATCATGAATTGAATCATAAATTATGAATCATGAATTGAATCATGAATCATGAATCATGAATCATGAATCGAATCATGAATCATGAATTGAATCATGAATCATGAATCGAATCATGAATCATGAATCATGAATTGAATCATGAATCATGAATCATGAATTGAATCATGAATCATGAATCGAATCATGAATCATGAATCATGAATTAAATCATAAATCATGAATCATGAATTGAATCATGAATCATAAAACGAATCATGAATCATGAATTGAATCATGAATCATGAATCATGAATTGAATCATGAATCATGAATCATGAATCGAATCATGAATCATGAATCATGAATCGAATCATGAATCATGAATTGAATCATTTAATCATGAATCATGAATTGAATAATGAATCATGAATTGAATCATGAATCATGAATTGAATCATGAATCCTGAATCATGAATCATGAATCGCATCATAAATTATGAATCATGAATCATGAATTGAATCATGAATTGAATCATAAATCATGAATCATGAATCATAAATCGAATCATGAATCATGAATTGAATCATGAATTATGAATCATGAATCATGAATCATGAATCAAATCATGAATCATGAATTGAATCATTTAATCATGAATCATGAATTGAATCATGAATCATGAATTGAATCATGAATCATGAATCGAATCATGAATTATTAATCATGAATCATGAATTTATTCATGAATCATGAATTGAATCATGAATCATGAATCGAATCATGAATCATGAATCATGAATTGAATCATGAATCATGAATCATGAATTGAATAATGAATCATGAATCATGAATTAAAGCATGAATCATGAATCATGAATCATGAATCATGAATTGAATCATGAATCATGAATTGAATCATGAATCATGAATTGAATAATGAATCATGAATCATGAATCGAATCATGAATCATGAATCGAATCATGAATCATGAATTGAATCATGAATCATGAATTGAATCATGAATCATGAATCATGAATTGAATCATGAATCATGAATCATGAAATGAATCATGAATCATGAATCATGAATCTAATCATGAATCATGAATTGAATCATGAATCATGAATTGAATCATAAATCATGAATCATGAATTGAATCATGAATCATAAATCGAATCATGAATCATGAATTGAATCATGAATCATGAATCGAATCATGAATCATGAATCATGAATCGAATCATGAATCATGAATTGAGTCATGAATCATGAATCATGAATTGAATCATGAATTATGAATCATGAATCAAATCATGAATTGAGAATTGAATCATGAATCATGAATCGAATCATGAATCATGAATCATGAATCATGAATTGAATTATGAATCATGAATCATGAATCGAATCATGAATCATGAATTGAATCATGAATCATGAATTCAATCATGAATCATGAATCGAATCATGAATCATGAATTAAATAATGAATCATGAATCATGTTTTGAATCATGAATCATGATTTGAATCATAAATCATGAATCATGAATTGAATCATGAATCATGAAATGAATCATGAATTGAATCATGAATCATGAATAGAATCATAAATCATGAATCATGAATTGAATCATGAATCATGAATTGAATCATGAATCATGAAATGAATCATAATTTAAATCATGAATCATGAATTGAATCATGAATCATGAATCTTGATTCATGAATTGAATCATAAATCATGAATCAAATCATGAATCATGAATTGATTAATGAATCATGAATTGAATCATGAATCATGATTGAATCATGAATTGAATCATAAATCATGAATCATGAATTGAATCATGAATCATGAATCAAATCATGAATCATGAATCATGAATCATGAATCGAATCATGAATCATGAATCATGAATCATGAATCATGAATTGAATCATGAATCATGAATTGAATCATGAATTGAATCATGAATCATGAATTGAATCATAAATTGAATCATAAATCATAAATCATGAATTGAATAATGAATCATGAATCATAAATCATGAATTGAATCATGAATCATGAATCATGAATTGAATCATGAATCATGAATTGAATCGTGAATCATGAATCATGAATCATGAATCGAATCATGAATCATGAATTGAATCTTGAATCGAATCATGAATCATGAATTGAATCATGAATCATGAATTGAATCATGAATCATGAATCATGAATCATGAATCATGAATCGAGTCATGAATTATGAATCATGAATCATGAATCGAATCATGAATCATGAATCGAATCATGAATTATGAATCGAAAATTGAATCATAAATTGAATCATGAATAATGAATCATGAAATGAATCAAGAATCATGAATCGAATCATGAATCATGAATAATGAATCGAATCATGAATCATGAATTGAATCATGAAACATGAATCATGAATCGAATCATGAATCATGAATTGAATCATGAAACATGAATCATGAATCGAATCATGAATCATGAATCATGAATCAAATTATGAATCATGAATTGAATTATGAATCATGAATTTAATCATGAATCATGAATCGAATCATGAAACATGAATTGAATCATGAATCATGAATTGAATCATGAATCATGAATTGCATCATGAATCATGAATTGAATCATGAATCATTAATCATGAATTAAATCATGAATCATGAAATGAATCATGAATTGAATCATGAATCATGAATCATGAATTGAATCATGAATTGAATCATGAATCATGAATCAAATCATGAATCATGAATTAAATCATGAATTATAAATTGAATCATAATTCATGAATCGAATTTTGAATCATGAATTGAATCATGAATCATGAATTGAATCATGAATCATGAATCATGAATCATGAATTGAATCATGAATCATGAATCATAAATTGAATCATGAATCATGAATCGAATCATGAATCATGAATTAAATAATGAATCATGAATTGAATCATGAATCATGAATCGAATCATGAATCATGAATCATAAATCATGAATTATGAATCATGATTTGAATTATAAATCATGAATCTAATCATGAATCATAAATCGAATCCTGAATCATGAATTGAGTCATGAATCCTGAATCATGAATCATGATTTGAATCATAAATTAAGAATCATGAATCATGAATTGAATCATGAATTGAATCATAAATCATGAATCATGAATTGAATCATGAATCATAAATCGAATCATGAATCATGAATTGAATCATGAATTATGAATCATGAATCAAATCATGAATCATGAATCACGAATCGAATCATGAATCATGAATTGAATCATTTAATCATGAATCATGAATTGAATCATGAATCATGAATCGAATCATGAATCATGAATTGAATCATGAATCATGAATTGAATCATGAATCATGAATCATGAATCGAATCATGAATTATTAATCATGAATCATGAATTGAATCATGAATCATGAATCATGAATTGAATAATGAATCATGAATCATGAATCATGAATCATGAATCGAATCATGAATCATGAATTGAATCATGAATCATGAATTGAATAATGAATCATGAATCATGAATCGAATCATGAATCGAATCATGAATCATGAACTGAATCATGCATCATGAATCGAATCATGAATCATGAATCATGAATTGAATCATGAATCATGAATCATGAAATGAATCATGAATCATGAATCATAAATCATGAATCTAATCATGAATCATGAATTGAATCATGAATCATGAATTGAATCATAAATCATGAATCATGAATTGAATCATGAATCATAAATCGAATCATGAATCATGAATTGAATCATGATTCATGAATCATGAATCGAATCATGAATCATGAATCATGAATCGAATCATGAATCATGAATTGAATCATTTAATCATGAATCATGAATTGAATCATGAATCATGAATCGAATCATGAATCATGAATTGAATCATGAATCATGAATTGAATCATGAATCATGAATCATGAATCGAATCATGAATTATGAATCATGAATCATGAATCAAATCATGAATTGAGGATTGAATCATGAATCATGAATCGAATCATGAATCATGAATCATGAATCATGAATTGAATTATGAATCATGAATCATGAATCGAATCATGAATCATGAATTGAATCATGAATCATGAATTCAATCATGAATCATGAATTCAATCATGAATCATGTTTTGAATCATGAATCATGAATTAAATAATGAATCATGAATCATGTTTTGAATCATGAATCATGATTTGAATCATAAATCATGAATCATGAATTGAATCATGAATCATGAAATGAATCATGAATTGAATCATGAATCATGAATCATATATCATGAATCATGAATAGAATCATAAATCATGAATCATGAATTGAATCATGAATCATGAATTGAATCATGAATCATGAAATGAATCATGAATCATGAATTGAATCATGATTCATGAATCATGAATCGAATCATGAATCATGAATCATGAATCGAATCATGAATCATGAATTGAATCATTTAATCATGAATCATGAATTGAATCATGAATCATGAATTGAATCATGAATCATGAATCATGAATCGAATCATGAATTATGAATCATGAATCATGAATCAAATCATGAATTGAGGATTGAATCATGAATCATGAATCGAATCATGAATCATGAATCATGAATCATGAATTGAATTATGAATCATGAATCATGAATCGAATCATGAATCATGAATTGAATCATGAATCATGAATTCAATCATGAATCATGAATCGAATCATGAATCATGAATTAAATAATGAATCATGAATCATGTTTTGAATCATGAATCATGATTTGAATCATAAATCATGAATCATGAATTGAATCATGAATCATGAAATGAATCATGAATTGAATCATGAATCATGAATCATATATCATGAATCATGAATTGAATCATGAATCATGAATCGAATCATGAATCATGAATCATAAATCATGAATTATGAATCATGATTTGAATTATAAATCATGAATCTAATCATGAATCATAAATCGAATCCTGAATCATGAATTGAATAATGAATCATGAATCGAATCATGAATCATGAATTGAGTCATGAATCCTGAATCATGAATCATGAATCGAATCATAAATTAAGAATCATGAATCATGAATTGAATCATGAATTGAATCATAAATCATGAATCATGAATTGAATCATGAATCATAAATCGAATCATGAATCATGAATTGAATCATGAATTATGAATCATGAATCGAATCATGAATCATGAATCACGAATCGAATCATGAATCATGAATTGAATCATTTAATCATGAATCATGAATTGAATCATGAATCATGAATCGAATCATGAATCATGAATTGAATCATGAATCATGAATTGAATCATGAATCATGAATCATGAATCGAATCATGAATTATTAATCATGAATCATGAATTGAATCATGAATCATGAATCATGAATTGAATAATGAATCATGAATCATGAATCATGAATCATGAATCGAATCATGAATCATGAATTGAATCATGAATCATGAATTGAATAATGAATCATGAATCATGAATCGAATCATGAATCATGAATCGAATCATGAATCATGAACTGAATCATGCATCATGAATCGAATCATGAATCATGAATCATGAATTGAATCATGAATCATGAATCATGAAATGAATCATGAATCATGAATCATAAATCATGAATCTAATCATGAATCATGAATTGAATCATGAATCATGAATTGAATCATAAATCATGAATCATGAATTGAATCATGAATCATAAATCGAATCATGAATCATGAATTGAATCATGATTCATGAATCATGAATCGAATCATGAATCATGAATCATGAATCGAATCATGAATCATGAATTGAATCATTTAATCATGAATCATGAATTGAATCATGAATCATGAATCAAATCATGAATCATGAATTGAATCATGAATCATGAATTGAATCATGAATCATGAATCATGAATCGAATCATGAATTATGAATCATGAATCATGAATCAAATCATGAATTGAGGATTGAATCATGAATCATGAATCGAATCATGAATCATGAATCATGAATCATGAATTGAATTATGAATCATGAATCATGAATCGAATCATGAATCATGAATTGAATCATGAATCATGAATTCAATCATGAATCATGAATCGAATCATGAATCATGAATTCAATCATGAATCATGAATCATGTTTTGAATCATGAATCATGATTTGAATCATAAATCATGAATCATGAATTGAATCATGAATCATGAAATGAATCATGAATTGAATCATGAATCATGAATCATATATCATGAATCATGAATAGAATCATAAATCATGAATCATGAATTGAATCATGAATCATGAATTGAATCATGAATCATGAAATGAATCATGAATCATGAATTGAATCATGATTCATGAATCATGAATCGAATCATGAATCATGAATCGAATCATGAATCATGAATTGAATCATTTAATCATGAATCATGAATTGAATCATGAATCATGAATCGAATCATGAATCATGAATTGAATCATGAATCATGAATTGAATCATGAATCATGAATCATGAATCGAATCATGAATTATGAATCATGAATCATGAATCAAATCATGAATTGAGGATTGAATCATGAATCATGAATCGAATCATGAATCATGAATCATGAATCATGAATTGAATTATGAATCATGAATCATGAATCGAATCATGAATCATGATTGAATCATGAATCATGAATTCAATCATGAATCATGAATCGAATCATGAATCATGAATTAAATAATGAATCATGAATCATGTTTTGAATCATGAATCATGATTTGAATCATAAATCATGAATCATGAATTAAATCATGAATCATGAATTCAATCATGAATCATGAATCGAATCATGAATCATGAATTAAATAATGAATCATGAATCATGTTTTGAATCATGAATCATGATTTGAATCATAAATCATGAATCATGAATTGAATCATGAATCATGAAATGAATCATGAATTGAATCATGAATCATGAATCATATATCATGAATCATGAATAGAATCATAAATCATGAATCATGAATTGAATCATGAATCATGAATTGAATCATGAATCATAAAATGAATCATAATTTGAATCATGAATCATGAATTGAATCATGAATCATGAATCTTGATTCATGAATTGAATCATAAATCATGAATCAAATCATGAATCATGAATTGATTAATGAATCATGAATCGAATCATGAATCATGAATCATGAATTGAATCATGAATCATGAATTGAATCATGAATTGAATCATAAATCATGAATCATGAATCGAATCATGAAACATGAATTGAATCATGAATCATGAATTGAATCATGAATCATGAATCGAATCATGAAACATGAATTGAATCATGAATCATGAATTGAATCATTAATCATGAATTGCATCATGAATCATGGATTGAATCATGAATCATTAATCATGAATTAAATCATGAATCATGAAATGAATCATGAATTGAATCATGAATCATGAATCATGAATTGAATCATGAATCATGAATCATGAATTGAATCATGAATCATGAAATGAATCATGAATTAAATCATGAATAATAAATTAAAATCATAATTCATGAATCGAATCATGAATCATGAATTGAATCACGAATCATGAATTGAATCATGAATTGAATCATAAATCATGAATCATGAATTGAATCATGAATCATGAATCGAATCATGAATCATGAATCATGAATCGAATCATGAATCATAAATTGAATTATGATTCATGAATTGAATCATAAATCATGAATCATGAATCATGAATTGAATCATGAATCATGAATCGAATCATGAATCATGAATCATGAATCATGAATCATGAATCAAATCATGAATCATGAATTGAATCATGATTCATGAACTGAATCATGAATCATGAATCATGAATCATGAATTGAATCATGAATCATGATCATGAATTGAATCATGAATCATGAATCGAATCATGAATTATGAATTAAATAATGAATTATGAATCATGATTTGAATCATAAATCATGAATCTAATCATGAATCATGAATCGAATCATGAATCATGAATTGAATCATGAATCATGAATCATGAATCGAATCATGAATCAAAAATCATGAATTATGAATCATGAATCGAATCATGAATCATGAATTGAATCTTGAATCATGAATCATGAATTGAATCATGAATTATGAATCATGAATCATGAATTGAATCATGAATCGAATCGTGAATCATGAATCGAATCATGAATCGAATCATGAATCATGAATTGAATCATGAATTGAATCATAAATCATGAATTGAATCATGAATCATGAATCGAATCGTGAATCATGAATCATGAATTAAATCATGAATCATGAATCATGAATTGAATCATGAATCATGAATCATGAATTGAATCATAAATTGAATCATAAATCATAAATCATGAATTGAATCATGAATCATGAATCGAATCATGAATCATGAATCTAATCATGAATCATGAATCATGAATTGAATCATAAATTGAATCATAAATCATAAATCATGAATTGAATCATGAATCATGAATCGAATCATGAATCATGAATTGAATCATGAAACATGAATCATGAATTAAATCATGAATCATTAATCATGAATCGAATCATGAATCATGAATCGAATCATGAATTATGAATCATGAATCATGAATTGAATCATGAATCATGAATCGAATCATGAATCATGAATCATGAATCATGAATTAAATCATTAATCATGAATCATGAATCGAATCATGAATCGTGAATCGATTTATGAATTATGAATCATGAATCATGAATTGAATCATGAATCATGAATCGAATCATGAATCATGAATCGAAACATGAATCATGAATTGAATCATGAATCATGAATCGAATCATGAATCATGAATCCTGAATTGAATCATGAATCATGAATAATGAATTGAATCATGAAATGAATCATGAATCATGAATCATGAATCATGAATTGAATCATGAATCATGAATCGAATCATGAATCTCGAATCATGAATTGAATCATGAATCATGAATTGAATCATGAATTGAATCATAAATCATGAATCATGAATTGAATCATAAATCATAAATCGAATCATGAATCATGAATTGAATCATGAAACATGAATCATGAATCGAATCATGAATCATGAATCATGAATCAAATTATGAATCATGAATTGAATCAAGAATCATGAATTTAATCATAAATCATGAATCGAATCATGAAACATGAATTGAATCATGAATCATGAATTGAATCATGAATCATGAATTGCATCATGAATCATGGATTGAATCATGAATCATTAATCATGAATTAAATCATGAATCATGAATTGAATCATGAATCATGAATCATGAATTGAATCATGAATCATGAATCATGAATTAAATCATGAATAATAAATTGAATCATAATTCATGAATCGAATCATGAATCATGAATTGAATCACGAATCATGAATTGAATCATGAATTGAATCATAAATCATGAATCATGAATTGAATCATGAATCATGAATCGAATCATGAATCATGAATCATGAATCGTATCATGAATCATAAATTGAATCATGATTCATGAATTGAATCATAAATCATGAATCATGAATCATGAATTGAATCATAAATCATGAATCGAATCATGAATCATGAATCATGAATCATGAATCAAATCATGAATCATGAATTGAATCATGAATCATGAACTGAATCATGAATCATGAATCATGAATCATGAATTGAATCATGAATCATGAATCATGAATTGAATCATGAATCATGAATCGAATCATGAATTATGAATTAAATAATGAATTATGAATCATGATTTGAATCATAAATCATGAATCTAATCATGAATCATGAATTGAATCATGAATCATGAATCATGAATCGAATCATGAATCATAAATCATGAATTATGAATCATGAATCGAATCATGAATCATTAATTGAATCTTGAATCATGAATCATGAATTGAATCATGAATTATGAATCATGAATCATGAATTGAATCATGAATCATGAATCGAATCATGAATCATGAATCATGAATCGAATCATGAATCATGAAATGAATCATGAATTGAATCATAAATCATGAATCATGAATTGATTCATGAATCATGAATTGAATCATGAATCATGAATCGAATCATGAATCATGAATTGAATCATGAATCATGAATCATGAATTGAATCATGAATCATGAATCGAATCATGAATCATGAATCATGAATTGAATCATGAATCATGAATTGAATCATGAATTGAATCATAAATCATAAATCATGAATTGAATCATGAATCATGAATCGAATCATGAATCATGAATCTAATCATGAATCATGAATCATGAATCGAATCATGATTTATGAATCATGAATTGAATCATGAATTGAATCATGAATCATGAATTGAATCATGAATCATGAATCTAATCATGAATCATGAATCATGAATCGAATCATGATTTATGAATCATGAATTGAATCATGAATTGAATCATGAATCATGAATTGAATCATGAATCCTGAATCATGAATCATGAATCGAATCATAAATTATGAATCATGAATCATGAATTGAATCATGAATTGAATCATTAATCATGAATCATGAATTGAATCATGAATCATAAATTGAATCATGAATCATGAATTGATTCATGAATCATGAATCGAATCATGAATCATGAATCATGAATCGAATCATGAATCATGAATTGAATCATTTAATCATGAATCATGAATCGAATCATGAATCATGAATCGAATCATGAATCATGAATTGAATCATGAATCATGAATTGAATCATGAATCATGAATCATGAATTGAATCATGAATCATGAATTGAATCATGAATCATGAATCGAATCATGAATCATGAATTGAATCATGAATCATGAATCATGAATCGAATCATGAATCATGAATCGAATCATGAATCATGAATCATGAATTGAATCATGAATCATGAATTGAATCATAAATTGAATCATAAATCATGAATTGAATCATGAATCATGAATAGAATCATGAATCATGAATCATGAATCGAATCATGAATCATGAATCTAATCATAAATCATGAATCGAATCATGATTTAGGAATCATGAATCATGAATCATGAATTGAATCATGAATCATGAATTGAATCATGAATCCTGAATCCTGAATCATGAATCGAATCATAAATTATGAATCATGAATTATGAATTGAATCATGAATTGAATCATGAATCATAAATCGAATCATGAATCATGAATTGAATCATGAATCATGAATCATGAATCATAAATTGAATCATAAATCATAAATCATGAATTGAATCATGAATCATGAATCATGAATCGCATCATGAATCGTGAATTGATTCATGAATCATGAATCGAATCATGAATCATGAATCGAATCATGAATCATAATTTGAATCATGCATCATGAATTGAATCATGAATCATGAATCATGAATTGAATCATGAATCATGAATCATGAATTGAATCATGAATCATGAATCGAATCATGAATCATGAATTGAATCATGAATCATGAATCATGAATTGAATCATGAATCATGAATCGAATTATGAATCATGAATCACGAATTGAATCATGAATCATGAATTGAATCATAAATTGAATCATAAATCATAAATCATGAATTGAATCATGAATCATGAATCGAATCATGAATCATGAATCTAATCATGAATCATGAATCATGAATTCAATCATAAATTGAATCATAAATCATAAATCATGAATTGAATCATGAATCATGAATCGAATCATGAATCATGAATTGAATCATGAATCATGAATCATGAATTAAATCATGAATCATGAATCATGAATCGAATCATGAATCATGAATTGAATCATGAATCATGAATTGAATCATGAATCATGAATCGAATTATGAATCATGAATCATGAATTGAATCATGAATCATGAATTGAATCATAAATTGAATCATAAATCATGAATCATGAATTGAATCATAAATCATAAATCGAATCATGAATCATGAATTGAATCATGAAACATGAATCATGAATCGAATCATGAATCATGAATCATGAATCAAATTATGAATCATGAATTGAATCATGAATCATGAATTTAATCATAAATCATGGATTGAATCATGAAACATGAATTGAATCATGAATCATA